>NC_048281.1:7023062-7323062 GCF_009762535.1 Notolabrus celidotus | reverse complement strand
AAAAAACACGGCTGGAGCACCAGTGAATCATCAGAAAGAGTATGCATGGGTGATTCCTAATGACACAATTAGGATTCTCATATAGAGCTCACATGCAAAATATATGAGTCTATGCATGCAGTCACAGCAAACACAGCTCCTGTCTGCTCCAGCCTGTTTACTACTGCGTGCACCTGCTTAATTTAACACATATATTTAATACAGGGGGTCAGTTCCAAATTTAGAATGCAAATCAACCTTTAAGTATGAATGTAATCATCTCTAATCCAGCTTTTGGATCTGTCTCTGGTAGCCGTTTTTAACCGGGGATAAAACAATTCACATACAACATTGTTCCTGTGTCAGCGTAGCCGTATTAAATTAGACATCAAATTAGGTCATAAGGCACACACTGATAAACTGCAAGTAACCATAGCAACGCACTACTGAGTTACACGCTTCCTTTCATTGTTACCGTAAACACTCCTCGATGAAATGGACTTCAGAGTGAAGAAAAGAAATAACACAAGACGCTGCTGGAACACGATGGTTTAAAAAGGAGTGATGTGTTTTACAGTTTTATTTCACCTTACTTTACTTTATTTATTTATTTATTTATTTATTTATTTATTTATTTATTATCTAGTTCAAATTTTAGTCACTTTTTAATTATTTTATTCTATTTTATTTTACTCTATTTATTTATTTATCTAGTTCAAATTTTAGCCACTTTTTATATTGTTTTATTTTATTTTATTTTATTTTTTAATTTATTTTTTAAAGTATAGCATCTTATTTTCTTTTCATGATTTAATATTTTTGTTTTTTACTATCTAAGAAATATATTTTATTTTGGTGAGTTTCCTGTGTTGAGTTTTAACATCTTATGTCTCCTCCAGTGTTTCCTCATTAAGATATCATAAGAGCGTTTCCTCAGTTTGTTCAGCAACTCCTTTTTTTTTTTTAATTTTCATTTATTTATTTTATTTTATTTTATTTGTATTATTATTATTATTATTATTATTATTATTATTATTATTACCAATATTGTTGCATATATTGTGTTCTTAACCTTAGGATTGTGGGAAGGGTTTAGGGTCAGGGGTTGGGTTGGGATTAGGACGGGGGGTTCTTTTATTTTTATTTGTATATATAATTTATCATTTTTTAAATATATTCTATCTTAAGCTGTTTTTATGTACAGCACTTTGTTTTACAATGTCATTGAATGAAAAGCGCTTAATAAATAAAGTCTGATTGATTGATTGATTGATTGATTGATTGATTGATTGATTGATTGATGTGAAGGGAGAAGTCAGGGAGACTTATCACCAGACTGTGCAGATCATCAGTTCTAACATCCCCATGTTGATTTTCTTTTATGTCCCACAGCTTTTCTGTTCACAAGATGCCCATCATCCAGCAGCACAGAGACAAAACCAGCTGCTAGCTGCTAGCTGAGAAGAGTGGAGCGCTGAGCAGCCACAGGGACCGATGTTTGATGGACAGAAAGAGTCTGTAGACCAAAGACCTGAAGCTGCAAAAACAAGAACTTCAAATGATTTCATTCATGCTAACAACTCCAAGTGAATGTTAATGTTGGTGTGACTGTAAGCAACTCAAATTCATAGAGACTTCATACAATGCTAATCTATCAAGGCTGGCAGGTTTTTATCTGCATAACCACCGCTCACATACCTCACCTTAAGCTCTCCATATTTGCCTCTTTTTACATCCTGCATGTTATCAACATTTGTTAATCTTGATTTTTGTTTCTAGTGACCTCCAGCGAGTTATTTCAACGCTAACTCAACTTTTAGGTTTGCTGTGAGGTCTGTGTTGTGTGAGGGGTCCGACACTTTGGAACCATCTGCAGGAGGAGATCGGGTCTGCTGAGTCAGTAAGGTCTTTTAAATCACTTCTACAGATTCATTTTTATAATCTTTATTATTATTATTATTATTATTATTATTATTATTATTATTGTGATTATAAATTGTGGCCTCTGGCTGCTAAATGCCTCTAAGTAATGTATTTCACTTGCTATCACTGTTTGCTGTTTGGTGCTGGGCATGTGGCATGAAGCAGTCAGTCAGAGCTTCATTTCCCCTGAAGTCCACTGCTGCAGAAAAGAGATCTAATATTACATTTGTTGGCCAGCAAGTGATGCAATTAGCTGAAGGATGCTCATTTCTGTTAAAGAAGACTCATTAGAGGTGAGAGGAGTCCAGAGTCAAGCAGTAATCCAAGTCTGTGGGTCAGTTGCTATTAGAAACACCTTTACATGAGCGATGTGGTTCATCTAGATAAAACAAAAGAAACAAACTGTTGCCACCTGTAGTAGCTCACCTGCTGCAGGCTGCTTCCTCTCCATCCACCTCCTCACCCTGCCCGTGAACAGCAATATCCCCATTACAAGCCTCTCTATGTATCAGAGCTGGTGTTTCTCCCTTTGCGATTGCATGGTCTTCATTCTCCAGGTGGAAGGCAGGGAGTGGGAGGGGTTCCTCCAAGTCTTCTTGGCTCCCCAAACTAAACTGAGAGGAAGAGGAGGGTCAGTGAGAGGGGAGAAATTGCTTACAGGGGATAACATTCATGCTGTAGCAGTTAGCTCAGCAAGTCTGCTCTAATACACTTAGACATGGTCATGCTCCAGCTATGATGATATGGGTTTCCCACCTGTTTCACCTCAGTATACCCAAGGTTCCTGTCTTATTTTACCTGCGGTTGGATCCCAGGTGTCTCCGCGCTAGGAGCAGCTGCCACCTGTCGATCAGTCTCAGACTCCGCCTCTTCCTCGTCTACCTCGTGGATGGTGGGTGTGACATCAGAGGGGGGCAGGGAGGTCTTTTTTTTCTTCCGTTTCTTTTTTCGCCGTCTGTCCGAGCTGTGCACCCTCTTCCGTAGACGCTGGGACAGGGGCAGGTGGGTGGATAACGGGTGATGGGTGTGATGAAACGTGTGACGGTGATCTGAAAAATTAAGAAGAACGTCAAAGCACATCAAGAACATCTCAACTAATGATGTCAACAGACTTCGTGCACATTTAGTCATGCCCCGTGTGAGCATAAAAGCTATTTATGAAGTATTTATGAACCTGGTCTTTATAATAAACTTGACTTCAGCTTTTTCTCCAAACATCCATCCATAAAGTTTGAGGCTTCACAAAATTTTAGGAACCAATGGGTGATTTTCCAGAGTCAGTGTCTGTCTGTAAAACAGTCTTTGATTATATTGAAGTTATACATATATAAAATGTATTGATATTTCTGTAACCAGATGGGAAGTTATTAACATTTTGAAGTGAATCACAATCCATCCATCCATCCATCCATTATCTTGACCGCTTAACCTATATGGGGTCACGGGGGGGCTGGATCCAATCCCAGCTGACTTCGGGCAGAAGGCAGGGTACACCCTGGACAGGTCGCCACCTATCACTGGGCAAACATGGAGAGACAGACAACCATTCACACACACACACACTCACACCTACGGGCAATTTAGAGTGACCAGTTAACCTGTGAGCATGTTTTTCGACTGTGGGAGGAAGCCGGAGAGAACCCACACATGCACGGGGAGAACATGCAAACTCCACACAGAAAGGCAGCTGCCCGACCGGGGACTTGAACCAGGATCATTCTCGCTGTGAGGCAGCATCGCTACCCACTGCACCACTGCGCAGCGTGAATCCGAATCCACTTTGTAAATGAATATTAATGTCCACAGATTTGTTTTACAACCACAGAACCTTAATAATGACTTTCTGAAGTTTGTAACACACACCTCCTTACACTGAGGAGTACTGTTGTCTTGGCCACAGCTGTTTGATTCCATCAAATAAAACAGGCTGCTATTCTCAGAGGAGATGTTCTATCTCCCCTGTAATACCCTATTAAATGCTTGAAAGACTCAACACAAACAAAGGCTCCAGGTTTTAATTAACATACAATAATGGAGAGATGTGCTGTTTAATAAACATCAACAGAAAGAAGCTCTATCCAATAATAGAAACCATTATCTCCTACCAGAGCGTGTGGTATTCATCTGTTAAGCCGTCCAAAGTTTAATCCACTGGAAGACTTACGAAATCTAACGCCACTCTACACGAGTCAAACTTTGACAAACAAGGTCAGAAGATTTTAGACATGTGTATTTACTCACACATAAAGCTGATTTATGTCACTTATTATTACATAAGAAAACATAAAGTCCAACACAGTGCAAAAACACGACTAACATAAAGTGATCTTGAGTGAGCCAAAATATTGACAGCCATGCTTATTGGCTCCGAGAGGCTGAAGTGAGGCATGCTGGTGTTATGAGCTAAATGCTAATATGCAAACAGTCACAGCTGATACTCAAGTATGCTAATGCTTGGCAGGTTTAGAATTAAAGTATTTACATTGCCTTGTGTAACTGCCAAGTATCATCCAAAAGTTTGCAAAAAGTTTAAGTAAATTTTGAGATAGAAAATCCTAAGACCTTCAACACCTTTAAGATCCGTAAGTTAACATCCCTAAAACCTTTCCACTGTTAAATGTAAGAAATGTGCCAAATAAGCTTTACATTTGGACTCAGACATTTTCTGTAAACTGTGATTGTCTAGAAAAATTCATGGAAATCATCCTTAAGTGTTGATAAGTCTCCCTGTGACACACTTTCTGATAATTAGGTGTACTTAATACAGTTTTCAGTGGCCCCTTGTTGTGTCATTGTAAGTAAAAAGTGTACATGTTAGCTCTGCTTACTTTCAAAGTCTTTCTCCGTGTAGTGTCGGCCCATCCTGTCACTGCTAGCGAAAGCCGAGTCGCTGATGATGTCTCCAAAGCGCTCCACAGACAGTGCTTTTTCCCAGTTCTCGTCGTCGTCCTCCTCCTCTTCTTCATCATGTTCCTCTACCGACCCTTCCTCATCTTCTTCCTCCACCTTCACCTGGAGAGGAAAACATATGTTAACAAACAAAAAAAAAAGAAAGAGTCAACTCAGTTAGAGCGATGAGGAGAGTATGTCTGGGTTGGTATTAATGGCTGTTTATCCTCTACAACTGGTGCTCAATGTTTGTAAAGGTTTCACTGTGATACAAAACTCAGAGGGAAACACAGGAGTGTGTGAGGAATCATTCCCTGTGATGAAGAGGGAAACCTGTTAGCCCAGAGAGCAGTCACCACCACTGACCTGATGATTACATGACTTATGCTACTGATTACTCCAGTAGAGTATTGGCCTTTAGCAGGTAAAGCAATCAGACATTGTGTTAGCATGGCACAGCTTGACTTTGACATCAGAACTAACAGCCACACAGGAGGCAGATTGATGCTACATCAAAGTGAAATCATTACTCAGCATGAAAAAAGAGCAAAAAATAGGAGGGGTCTTTTTTTAAATGTTGTTGTACAAATGGTTCTGTCTACTGAGGATGATCGACTATCTGTGCAGGTTCTGTGCTCAGTTTTTCAACAGAGAGGCTGAGTTAAGATTCATCCTTAAGATTCATTTAGATATACTTTTTGTTAGACTGGTTAAAATGACCTTTATGTCCCGATGGCAATCAATACATAATGTGTTCTTAAAAAAGAGCAAAAAAAAGCCTCTATCTACAGAGTAAACCTGGGAAAACACCAACCAATCCCTGCCATCAGGAGCCAAATTATGATACCAATCAAATCAAATCCTGTCCTGCCGTTCTGCCCGCCTCCTGCAAAGCGTACATTTCATGTTTGTTTGTGTTTTTAACTTTCACTATGATAATGTTTTGGTGTTTTATTACCGCTGAGTGAGACATGAGTTGACGTAGTGCAAAACACAAACAATGTGCTGAGGACCGGTTTTGAATCAGTCTGAGGGGAGGGGAGGGGGGGGGGTTATATGGAGTCCTGAGGGAATGCTACATTCAAATTCATGCTAGATTTACGTGACTACCAACCCTAGCTTCAAGCATGAAGTGCCTCACACATTAATAAACTGGTGGCCACTATTTAAACAATGTGTGTATTTCTGCAAGAACAATGTTAGGGAAACCAGGGAATCAGCGAGAGGCAACTGTTTTTGGGCAATTAACATTTTTAGAGAAAGCAAGAGAAAACTGGAGACTGCACAAGTTTTAGTACTTTTTTTATATCAACACAAAATACATGGATTGTGTCAAATCAATCATGAGATCATTGATTTAAAGCTTTACATTTAACTGTCAAGCTGCCTTGCTGAAGTTTTGTTATATACAATGTTTTTATGCCATAAACTTGTGAGAAATTTTTGTTGAATTTTTTTGTTATGGAATGCATGTTTTTTTTTTTTTTCCTATCCAGGAACCGCAAATAGTATCTTTTTACTAAAGGTTAACCATCTCAATAAAACTTTTTGCAAGTATTTTAAAAAGTGTTCAACGCAGAAAGTAAAAAAAATATGCCAGGAGAGCGTTTCTTTGTGTCGTCCTAATTTAAGTGAACACAAACTATAAGCGGCCCAAAATCCTGATTTCTACTTTCTATCTGTCTTCGGAGAAAACTCCAGTATGTTTTTTAAAGTACTTCCTAAACAGAACAACAGGCACCTGGTGTCTGTACATCCTCCACTTCATGTATGGAGAACAATAATCAATACAACAAAGTGCTTAGCAGCAGAGGACTAATGCACTAGTCAGCCCCTGGAGACAGCAGAGGCTGATGGGAGGGTCCTACAGGAGCTGTTCTGTGCCTCTGATAGGTCAGATCACTGTAACAGGCGGCCTCCTCCACCTCAGATTGGTGCTGGCACGGTGAGCACTCTGGCTGCTGCTCTGTGGTCTCCGATTTCTCTGTGCCAAGGCTCCATTACTTTCTAATTACCAGAGGGATGAAGGGACAGGATGCGTTTAATGATCTCAGCTACCTATCTACACAAAGCCGAGGCAGATGAAGCTAGTCTGAGTACAAAAGAACAGTTTCAAATTGAGTGAGCAGTAAAAGCCTTGTTTTTATGGTCGGCCAACTCAATTTGGTTCATTATTTAAGGTGCCCTATATTCCTGCAAACCAATTCTAGTTTCATTTGAATCCCTTACATCCTCCTGCTTGCATCCTGCTCTGGTAAGCACAGTGTAACACCCTGAAGTTAATACTCCTAATATAATGCAAGAGGGAATAAAAGTCTGAGCGGGGAGAAATGTTACAATAAAGGGATTTCTGTTAAATCTGGTTCTGCATTGCTGGGTCTACACTGCTGCAAATGACTGAAAACTCTTTCATGTCAGCTTTGAAGTCAGTTTGGGTGGAAGGACACAGGAGGAGGGCCACCCAAGCCCAGGTGGTGGAGGTAGTGTGTGAGCAGGATTTGGATGATGAGAGTGGAGGATGGGTATTTCCATAATCACATTTAGGTAATTACATTTTGTTCCACTGAGCTGCTGCTGAATTTATAACTTAAACACCTTCAGGTGTCCAAATAAATGAGTAATCGCACAATCTGATCCAGCCAAGGAGAAGTATGTGTGTGTGTTTGATCCGGTAAACTCTATGGTGGCCTCTGTCAGTGCAGAGTAAATACCTATCCACACAGGTATCCACAAAAAAACTCTGTGGTGTTTTGTAAATGCCTCTTGAAGCCCACCTGCTGTACCATCAAGGCCCACCAGGGGGGCACTGCCCACACTTGAGGAATCCATTGTGTAGATACCTTTTGACCGCGCACACAGCTGGACAAACTTTGCCTGCTTCAGTGTCTTCAGTGCTCACGTATTATCTATTGCTCTGGCTCCTTTTATTGTGTATCTGTCCAAGTACACGTTGTGTTGATAACACAAAAACAGTATTCAGTACAAAAGACCCCTGCAGCTCAAGGTGAAACCTTATGGCTCACAAAAGCTGTGCATTTCTGCAGCAGCTGAGAGCAAGTCTCATACTTACAATGTCCTGCTGTGTGCCACATGTGTGAAAAGGCAAGGCCAGACCTCTTCACCTGGATACTGTCTGGCGATATCTATTTAAAAAAAAAGGCTACACAGACCTCAGTAGAGACCTACAGGGAACTTACACCAGCAGCAACCAGCTGCATTATAAGGGTTACCCTCCATGCTGCAGGCAATGTGGTCAGGACCACCAAGGGAGGGACAAGACCATGTGAAACAATTACTATTTATACAACAGCAAAATCATTAAAAACAGGATACAAAAAAGTAAATATGCACCCAAGTTCTGATTTCTACCTTTAAGTCTGTAACACACACTCAAAACAATCACTTAAATCTGCATGTTTGTGCCTCTCCACCCCTCTAATCTCTATGGTTTGCTCCTTGAGCTTTGAAGTAGGTGCTCAGGCTTTTCCCAACTCTTTGGACTCCGCCCCCTCCAGAGGAGACAACCAGGAAGAGGTGAGTGCTGCCACTGTTCAAATTAGCTCTTTGTGTTAGCTTTAAAAAGCCAGGCAGGGCTGCTTATCCCCCTGTGTTTCCACCTCTTCTTATCTCTCTCTAGAACTACAACAACAAAGAATGTCAGCAGTTGTTTCATTAACTCTATCCAGGAGTGAAGATCAATATCACTTTGACCCACTGTTCTGGGTCTGTATTCTCAGCACAGACCCCAACAGATCCATATCTGTTGCATCACCAAATTGACTCCAAGTTCAGTTTTGCCAACAGACATCAAAAGACAAACTTCTTTATATACATTATAATCCTGCTACCTACCCATATCTAAGAGCTCAGAATCACTTTTAATGCATAATGTTAGGTATCTGCAGCAGTGGATAAAACCAGTCATTCAAAAGAGAAAGTGATGTTGCAGGACAGACAGCATAGAGAGGAACTACTTGAAACGTATGGGACTGTTTCTAAATAAATATTTCAAAGATGGTTCTTCTCAGATGCCTGTTTGCTGGTGCATTCTTTCTCTCTTTACTTCCAGCATAAATAGAAAAGCACAGAATTGACTATGGGTAACCTGAAAGCTTTGTGCATTCTGAGATGCCTCATGCCTCTGCAAACAGATCACAAGATGAAAACGAACTTTTCTTTCTTTCTTTTTTTACTCACGGAAACATGAAATCTGTGCTCAAAATCTGTGATGATTACACAGAGGTGTCAGTGTTGCCATTTTAACCTCAATTAGAAACATAAAAACTACAAGTCCCAAAACCAGGACTCAATTTTATGTCATATTACAAGATTCACTGGTCAAACATCTAAGTAACTAGTGTCTTAATATTGCATTATACACAAATGTCTTTGGGTTTTGGACTATTTGTTTGATAAATGAGTTACTGTATGATACAGAAGAGTTGTTGATGTCCTCAATTTCGCACCGTTGGAACACAAAGACTACAGAGAGGCAACTTTTGTTTAATGTGTATCTGAACGATCAGTATTAACCTTGTTTACAGCCTGGTTAAACATTGGTTTCAGTCTGAATAGCTCATTTCTTTATTTGTACACACTGTATGAAAGTGATATTTTTTATAACTCTTCAGTTTTGAAGGTGTTAAGACTCTGATTATACATAGATTTGCATAATTAGTGGCATGGTTGAGTTGGCTTACAGATGGAGGTGAAATAAGTATTTGCTAGGAGGCTTTGCGGTTGCCTCAGCACCACCTCTTTATCTGTTTCTCCATTGACTGAAGGTTGAGTCAGCATTTCCAATATTATTTAATTTACTTATGATTCAATTTTTTTTTAACCAGGAAAACCACATTGAGATTAAGAAGCTCTTGTGGCCAAGAGCACATTCCAAAAAAGTTGCACACAAACAACACAGAATTCTAAAAGATGACAACATATCATGAATTTCAGAACAAAAGTCATCAGTCAAAGCATCTACAAGCATGTATCTTCCTAAAAGCCTTCAATCTGCTTTTAAAAACATTTAAAGAGACAAGCTCACTCAAACCCAGGCTCTCCAGCAGCAGGTTCCAGATTCCAGGAGCAGCATATCTAAAACTCTTTTTACCCATTTCGAGACACACTCTGGAGACTGAAAGCAAAAGCAAGTTTTTTGACTGGGTCACAGAGCGGAGACTGTAGCTTCCAGTATTTTTTAAAATGAATAAAATCACATAAGGGAAGCAAGTTAAGAATTTCCTTATAAACAAGGACATGCCAGTGATGTAGTCTACAGGTAGACAATGCAGACCAGCCAACTCGAGCATACAGGGAGCAGTGAAGGGTTAGAGACTTAAAACTTGTAATGAACCTCAGAGCTCCATGATATGGCGACTGCCTTCAATTGACCAATGGTCACTGAGATGTCACTGAGATTTTATCCATGTTTTATGAAGTCTATGATTTTGACTTTCTTCTCAATATCTCAACTTTATTTTTGAAATTTCAACTTTCTTTCTCAAAGTGCGTTATGACGAAAAAATCTTCCTCACTTTTTTTTTTAATCCCCGACTCTGACACTTTTCTGTAGTATGATGGCACTGGATGCTGTTGGCATATTGTCGGGACATCTTTAACTATTTTATGGCATTTGTATAATCTGGGTGAGATGTAGATTAATTAAGGACAATTCAAAATAAAGGAATACACTACAGTCACTTATGTTAGTCCCTTTGATGTGTTGTTTAAACCTAGAACACAAAGGGTTGACATAATCAGTTTTCACTCAGCTGTTGTTCCAACAATGAGATGGGAATCTACTTGTACAGAAATTGTGGTTATGTAATCTGGATGAAAGCTTTACCTGTTTAGCATTTGATGTGGAGGTGTCACTTTACATCAAAACACAGAGATATTTGATTCGTGTAATTTCAGATATTGTGTGGCGAGTTTGAAGGCCTCCAATCGATGGGAGATAAGAGCAACCATTAATAAGCCTGAGTGAAGCAAGTGTTCACATTAAAACATGCTGCCTCACCTTTTCTCATGATCTGCACAACTTCTACTGCAACATCAATATTTCATATCTAATGGAATGCTGAGCCAGAAAGATGCATTGAAATATTTATCAGCTGCTGACTAATAGAGAGGAGGGTGTGTTTTGTGTTTTGGTAAGCCTGTGTGTGTGTGTTCTGTGTGTTTGCCTCGTATACTCCCATAGTGATCAGGAAAACCCTCTGGATTGGAAGGTATAAATTGTTCATTTTGGCACTGAAAGTGTTTAAAGAGAACTTTTTTAGCAGCTAATATCACACTTTCAGGATTTTTATTTAAAATCATTCAGTTGAAGGTTAGATAAAGTAAAGGCGGTAGTAGATCAGTGTGTAGGGATTTGGCTGATGAGCCAGAGGGTCGCCAGTTTAAATCCTGGAATGAACCAAAGTACAGAAACTGGGCTAGAAGCTGTAGTTGCCAGCTCACTTCCTGGGCAATCGCCCTTGAGCAAGGCACTGCACGTCCAACTGCTTAGGGTGCCTATCCAGGTGTGCTCACCTCTAATTGGATCCTTTCTGTGCATGGATGTGTTTTTTCAGTCTGTGTGTGTGTTGCATTTCAATTACAAAATTTCCCCTCAGGCATTTACAAATTGTCTTCTTCTGAAGTCTTTTCTTTTTTTTTTTACAAGAATAATGCTCAGGGGAAAAACTTTCACAAATGGAATGAGCTAATTTGGTTTATTTTTGTCTAATTCAACATGTAAATCCATAAAACTGCTGCCAATCTCATAAATGTCATCATTGTCTCATTAGCCCCCATTTAATACCCACAAAAACCCATTCATTACTTTGAAAAAATATTGTGTGCACCAAATATTCAAGTTGAAAATCGAGAGAATAATCATAGCAAATGATGTGTGAGACACTTTCTGACAACTGACACTACGGTGCATTAATGCAACCAGGAATGCAACAATGTAGTATGCCTTCACCAACCAGTCAAGGCACAGTATTTTTCATCATAGCCTATTAAACTTGAGTGTATTTTGTGTCATACTGCAGTGTGAAATATGACCTAAACCATTTCAGAGGTGTAACAGGGACCTTGACCTTTGAGCGATTTAATCTGATCAGTTCCTGCAGCAGCCCCAGTGAAGCATCTTCAAGTGTCAAATCTAAACATATACCTGAGAGAACATGTCCATGAGATGAGGATTAGAGGATTGAGACGGCATAAATTGATACCAGATAATGTTTATCCAACACAAGATTTAGAACAGTTAGATAGAATATTGTATTTTTTTTTTTTTACAAATGTAACAAGGAAAAATGTCTTTCTGAGACTAAAAGATCATTATCAAGTAGGGATGTCAACAATTAATCCAGTCGCGATTAATTGATTGTTAAGAACTTACTCAAACACATTTTTTTGTTTTGATTTTCTATCACTTGGAACAAACATCATGTGGTCTTATATTTGGTTCAGCTATCAGGGAGGTGTTTTTAAGTTTAAAGCATGTTTCAATCAGCTGACTGAAGGTGTTGCGCACAGCAGAGACGCTCATCTGCGGGTTGCGGATGTGTGACAGGTCTCCATGAGTGCTTTTATGTCCGCTGCCGGACTGATTATGACCCGGTTGCGCTCCCAGCTGACACCTGACCGCGTTCACATGCTTATTTTTCTCAATAAGAACCAGTAGACAGAAAACTGGACACTGTGAGTCTGAAATATGATTCTGTTCAGTTCCCTTGTTGAAGTCTGAGCCTTCGCTTAATGGCGTACGCCAGTTTTCACGCCAAGTTTGTGATTTATAAAAACAAACTTGACGTGAAAATGTGACTACCGGTAAGCAAACTCTGACCCAGGCGTACGTACATTTTAGAGGCAGGGGGAAATTGGCGACGCAGTTGGTGAGAGGGAGAACTGAAGTCAGATTATATTTTAATGCCTTTTACACATTTCATTTCATTGAATAAGAACATATTAACAGACCTGCGTCACCATCATCACTAAAATACGGATATTATATTTGTTTGTGTGACTGTGGTGAGCCGTTTCCAATAAGCTGTCATTAAAAGATAAAGCGTGACTTAAAGTTCATCAAATATTTCATCAGCTTTTTCTCACCGTCACATTTCTCCAAAGTGTAGAGGAACACACGGGCCGTATCCTAACGTGTTCGTCTGGAGGTAAAACCAAAGTAACATCAGAAGACGTAAATCAGCCGTGGAGCAAAGTGACAGTCATGTTTTCTACGTCTCTAACACCGCGCAGAGTCACTGAGTGTAGTTATACTTTTAATAAAGATTGCTGTACAGAGCACACGGAGCGCAGAGACACCAACTGCCTCACACACTCATCACATCTTCATCACCTGCATGTGTTTACTGTGCTAATTAGAAAAGTGCGGCTCTCAGTTATTATCCTACATAACCTCTCAATCAGTCAAAGCGCAGGTCAAGCTGCCCGTGATAAAACCAGCACATTAAAACTTATATTCACGGATCAAACTTCTGTCACATCATACCAGAGAGGGGAGATCTCTGAGGGACGTGAGCTCTCTGTAATGTGAAATAAAAGTGTGTGTCCTGTAAACATGAAACACTGCATTGAGACCCATGCGTAATGATGAATGATGGATGCTCTGGCACTGGTAAAGGATACATGAATGCTGCAGCAACATGCAGTCTAGGGATGACCACAATTAATCGATTATCGATTAATAATACTCGAAACACACATTTTTGTTATCAATTTTCCGTCATGTGGAACAAACATCATGTGGTCGTATATTACACTCATCTATCAGGGAGGTGTTTTAAGTTTAAAGCATGTTTCGATGTGAATCAGCTGTTAAAGGTGTTGCGCACAGCGGAGACGCTCAGCTGGCGGCTGCGGCTGTGCGTCAGGTCTCCACGTGCGCTTTTTAAAAGAGGATCAATACAAAACTGCTGCCAACAACAACACGGACACAAAGGTTGACAGCTTTAAACAGGATATTTCCCACCTTTGGATACGAAGGCAACAGACAGGTGGGAAATTCAGGTACGCTACGTTTACAGACCAGCAACATCAGAGCCGTCTGAGCTTTTCTCCAGCAGGACTGATTATGACCCGGTTGCACTCCTGGCTGACACCTGACCGAATACACATGTTTATTTTTCTCAATAAGAACGAGTAGACAGAAAACTGGACACTGTGAGTCTGAAGTACTTTTCTGTTAGCAGCCTCAGACTTCACTTTATAAGATTATGTCCGCGGAGAGTATTTTAATGAGTCTGATCGTTGATAATCTGCGTGTCAAATGTGTGCCATTCAATCCCGGCTGTTTTATGCATTTTGTTGCTGTAGAAAATAAAATTCAGGGGGAAAACAACCTATTTGGCATTGTTTTTGACGTAAGAATAATAATGTTTTTTTTTTTATCAATTAATCGATAATTGATCGTTAAAACTTCCAAAAATCGATCACGGAAAATACTTAAAATGTACATCCCTATTGCAGTCACTCAATATTTTTATTTTTATTGTGTCCCTCCTGTTGTAAGGAACACACAGTGGGTCTCATTCATGAAATGTGAGTAAATCTGTGTGTAGATTTGCATGTAAAAGCTCACACGACTAAAACTCTACTCCGGATTCATGAACGGCGCAGGAAATTCAGATCAATTAGCATAAATCACTGCCCATGAATAGCAAATAACCACCATACCCGAAGGAAAGAAGGATAGAGAGCGTAAAAAGAACTTCTCTGAGGTGGAGAAGATGTGTTGTTTTCATAGAAACACAGAATAGTGACTACTGGTTTGAATAGCTTAGCATTTAGCAACGTGAAAAACACACATTCCCCTCAGGGATGAGAGGAGATCAAGCTGAGATGAGAGTGGATATTGACTTTACAATCACAGGGCGTCCACAGCCACAACTGTAAGTGAAAGCTCACATGGCCCTGAGCCTGCTGTTGCAGATTTTGGTAATTACCTCTCCACATTAACTTGAACAATACCATTTCTCAATGCTGCCTGCACAGCTGGGTTCCACTCCCTCTAACTGCAAATGGGGTTTAACTAACACATTTGGGGATCCAAAATATAAATGATGTAAAATAAAGTTAACAATCATTGGAGCGCCTGGGAAAACACAGCAGTAATCAGATGAAGCATTAAAAGTATCACAGTGTGCAAGATAACAACACGTAGTAGTGAAGTGTTGAGGTGATTTAACAATTCAAAAATTCAATATAAGATAACAATGGAAAGTTATTTTAAAAAGGCTGAAAATAAACTGATGTTTGGTAAATCTGTGGACCATCAGCTGATAAAGTTGAGCTAAATGCTATGCTACTATGATTTATGACTCAAAGCATGGTCTGTAATACCTTCAAATCTAATGGAGCTGTCTCTGTGCTGAGCCAGATCTCAGAGCTGATGTCTTCAGGCTACATTATGTTACACCACGTAACAATATGTCACTGTATGTCTGTGGCTCATCCTGCAGATTCATTATTTAGGTCAAATACAGCAGAGCCAAAGAGGAGCTTACGATCGGGTATTCAGTACGGGGAATCAATGCAACCCTTTAAACACAATCTTTAACTAATGATCCTCATTATAATTCAGGACGATTAAATATAATAAGTTTGTTTGCCCTGCTTTCAGTTCCCTCCTGCTCTTTTATTTAGCTGTGTTTAGAATCTGCTTCCCACTCCCTTCATCTCTCCCCTCTGAAGCAGTTGGCACATTTCCCAGACCAACAAACACAACTAACATAAATATCAGCAGCAGTGTTTTGCTTTGCTTTTTCACTGCACAGCTGATGTTTATAAGCAATTACCTAAAAAATGTTGGCTTTACTACTCAATGTAGTTTATTTTAATCAGAGTCAATCAAGATTTTATTTTGTGTGATCCAATTAATGTGTGCACAAACATGATACTGACACTATTATTGCCATAACCCCTTCGACATTTCTGACCTCCAAAAGCTAGTAAACAAAACTTCATTTTATGCAGAATAAATTTCAGAATAAAAAAAACAGGACACAATACTAATTGAAAATCAATGCATAATGTGTATTATGTCACTCATATTCATATGGATGTTCCTGGGTGAGGATGTTCTTTGGCACTAGTAATGATTGAGGCCTTCACAGTTTTCCTTTGAGTTACACACCCCAGTTTACTGTTAAAACCTAACACGGGACTTCCACCAGATCAGTGTCCGGTCCATCTCTGATCTGCTACGGTCCGGCTCTGTTCTCTCTCTCATCCGTCAACACCCACCGGTTGCCTTTTCAGAACACAGCACGGAGCAGGACCGCCGGACAGCCGGAGTCATGTAGGAGTCATGACCGAGGTTTTCCCGCGGCAAACACTGAATCAAGGATTTTCCTCCTCCCCTCCTCATCCTTATTGTCTTTCTCGTCCTCTGAAAACTTCTGACCCGTCGCCTTCAGGCCGGCCTCCGTGCTCAATGTCTTTTTGTTGTTGTAGTTAAGTTAAATACCATCTGGTGATAACACAGGGCCTGATCTACTAAGATCCCAAATAACGAGCGCTAATTTGCGTGTGCAAATAATAATTTTGCACGTGCTATTTCTGGGCGTGTTGCAGGTGATCTACTATGACTGCATGCGCAAATGATAACGAGTGCAAAAGTGGTGCGGACCGCCCTATTTTAATGAGGATTTTGCGTGTGCTATCGGCTGTCACCATGTAGAGTTTGAGAGAACAGAGTGGTCTTAAGTGATAAATGAAGTTTGAAGACATGGAGTTGGAGGTCTTTGTGGAGGAGGGAAATAAACACATCGGTGAACTCCAGCAGAGACATCTCAGCGATAGAAACGCGATTTGGGAGGCCATCTGTGAAAAGGTGAAAGATGTGAGAAAAAACAGAAGATCTGCCAATGAAATAAACGCATCTACTCTTCTCCAAAACGCAATCAGTGTTTTGATGGAGTTTAGAGAGCGATTTGATGAGGCTTGGTCTGCCACTCTTGCTCTAGAAAAGTTAGGCGTCACTTGGATGAAGACAGTCGCCTCACTGTCCCAGGGAGCAACTTTCGGGTGAACGTTTTCAATGCCTGATATCATCATCCAGCAACTGTCCCAAAGATTCACCAGCCTAAATGGAACTGGGAACATGTTTGAGTCAATTCGCCCTAACACACTGCTGCAAGCACGAGATGAGGAGTTACGCAGAGCTGCCTGGCGTAGCTCAGTGAGCGCTCATTCACGTTAAAACTAACTGATTTTTGATTGATTTTTTGTTTGTATGTGAACATGTGGGCCGCTGTGCCAATTTTACTAATCTTTATAGCTGTTGATACAGTGACCTACTGTGCTCTCATTAGTTGAAAAAGTTAAAGTGGGTGTCAGAATGATGCGGTCGCTATTCGTGGTGCTGAACTGCTTTGAATTTGTGTTGTTTTATTATTATTATTATTATTTTTGTGTTCTCTTGGTTTGATTGACTAAAACATGTAGTAATGCTTGTAAGCCCAGCTTTTGCGGGCATGTTGCAAAGCGATGTTATGATGAGCTTTACAGTGACCGCAGCCAAGTGTGCGTAACGCTGTGCCAGTTTGCACCTGCCTTTCAAACGTGCTAAATATAGACGCAAATACAGCGCGCGCTATCTGCTTCAGGTTTGATAGATCACATTGCGTGTGCTAAATGATTACATTTGCATCTCCTCCTCTCAGTATTTTGCGCGTTCTGATGATCTACATGTATTCTGCATATTCATGAAGGCAAACACGCTAAATGATTTGCGAGTGCTATTTTGCTCATTTGACAGACGCAATCCTCGGTGCTCCCGGTTAGTACGTCAGCTTTGCGTGCGCTATCAAGTTTGCACGTGTTTTTATACACGCAAACCTTTAGTAGATCGGGCCCACAGTGTTTTATTCTGAAAATTAACCGGATGTTTTTATTTTGTTTTGGTGCCTGACTTCCTGTTCCGTTCCATCTGCTCTGTGCTGATTGATGCGTCATGCATTCGGCAAAATAGAAGTCTTGCATATCTGATGCGGATGGGAGATAACAGATTGACTAGAATAGAAACCTATCAGATCTGGTGCTGTGATGGATCGGAGACTGACTGGACAAAGATCTGGTGAAATTTGGCCATAAGACCTGCTCCTGAGAAGAACTTTAGGTTTGGATGAATTTTGGCGCCCCCTGTGGACAAAGTGGGGCCTCTACTCTCTTTGCTGATCATGTCCAATTGGGCTGGAGAAGGATCGTATCTTCCAATCACAGATAGACATACAAAATCCCCTGAAACCTGCTACTTTGATCAGTTTAGAGCTGTATCCATCAAGAAGCTGTTGTGTTCTCTATATTGATGCTCTGTGTGTGCATCTGTAAAGTCACTGCATATATTAGAGGGGGTGGGATTTGGTTCACACAGCCTATCATTTCCCTCACACCAGTGCCACAGTATGCGATGCACACTGCTAATGGCATGGTCCCCACTGGGCATAATAACACATCACGTACTTCATTGGCAGAGCCTTTTCTCCCAGAAAACCCATGCTCATCTGTTTGACTTCAAAAACAGCTACAACCAATCTGCAAGAAATGAGCATTTTCCACAGAAACACGTATGACTCATCCCTTTGTTGGAGTGTCAGAAAAGATCTTTGTTGAGGACGAGTGTCTCTGTGCATCGCGCTGTTATTGAAGGGATTTCTACTCTTAAAGAATTCTCTATTCAATTCAACAGGTTATATTGACATTACATTTGACATTACATTTACATTTGCCATGCGAAATTACAATTATGACAGCATCGAGGAGGTGATTGTTGTCTCTCTCTCACTTGGCTCTTTGTGTATTTTAACATTCCTTACTAGTTTTTTCACATTTTTCCTCCTCATCTTGTTTTCTCTGCTGCTGACCTGTCAGCATTCAACTCTGAATTGAAATGTTGTGCTGAATGAACAGAATGTTTTTTCCCCATTGTCACCAGTACAAGGCTGCTCTTGCTATTCAGAATTAATTAACGTTGTTAGGAGTTTTAAACAATCCGAATCAAGCATCTAACACAGCTGGGTGATTAGTGAGAAAGCTGGGTAATTATTGATGTTAAAGCTCCATTCGTGAGTTTTTTGTTTTTGTTATGAAAAAGACTGAAATTAACTTTAATGTCTTTTTATGCCTTACAAAAAGAGTATCAGCAACACTTGACTATTTATTTATGGTCATTTTTAATGTTTGTAACAGCTGCAAAAGAGCAGATGTCTGTTGAGTTACAACCAAGCCTCCGGCCGCGAGAATTGAAGCCAATGCGGAAGTGTTAATAACTGCAATTCATCAAGTGTCCGCTTGAGGCTAGCGCCGGAAGTACCGGAAACCACATACACACCAATTTAAAAAAGCCGATCTTTACAGCAGAAATAAACATGTTTACAGTCTAGTACAAAAGACAGGTGTAGTCTGGATAGCTAATTTCTCGATCGGCACACACTGTACTGGGGTGGATTTTTTCATAACGCAATTTTGAAGATATTAATTATCCATTATGAGGCAAAGCTGACTTGATTGACAGGCGGAAACACTGTAGCTGTTGGCTAGGAGACTCAAAGCCTGCCTCTTTACATCGACAGAAGTTTGGTTGAGTTCAGCAGTTCCAATATGGCTTCAAAACAGCACTTCAGAAACAGATGGGTGATGTGGTTACAACACACTGAAGATACAGCCTTTTTTGTTTTACCTATTGCTACTGAAACAATCACAATGAGGGATAAAATTGACTGTTAGAAAATAGCTGGATGACTTGTTTTGTCTGAAAACACACAACATGTACTGGACAAGATCAGCAAATATATCAGGGAGCACCACACTGACAAAAACTTTAAGTTCCTCAAAGCAGCTTTTAATGGATAACATCAATCAAAACACATTTGCTCTGAGGGTTAAGCTAAATACACGAAATATTTAGCACTTAGATAAACTAATAGACATGCAGCTTCAAACATGGTCACAAAGTTAAATAAAAAACAAGGATTATGTCCTTGGTAAGCACATGTCACTACTTGAGCTTTATGAGTGTATTTCCTTGAATGTTCTGCTTTAGTTTACTTCATGAGGCATCACATTATAGTTCACCTTCATGCCTCGCTCTTGTCTCATGAGGACACATTCATGATCATGTTCAATGAGGGAATGGTCATGTGTGGATTTGACATGTCAAAAGTAAATGCTCCTGCAAGTAGCAAAATATGGCCATGAGACTTATATTATCTATTTTCATAATGGATATCCAAAAGAAAAGTAACATTTACAGGTAGATAGAACAATAAAGTGTAACTGGATAAGAAACAAGCTTAGTTTTACTTAATCCAATAATATTGAGTGTGCCTTTTAAAAGAACTGACACAAGCCCTATTTTTCCTCATTCACGATGCCAAATATGTTTTAAAGGGCAGCACTGGCCTGAGGGGAAGAATGAAACCCTCAAAGCTGAATTCTTCTCTCTGAAATACCAGATCCAGCTGAGAAAATACACGATTCAAGAAACAGGAAACGCTGCATCCAACAGATATTTTGTTCCAGCACAAAAATCTCAAGTGACCCACTGACTCTGCTCTATGGTTTGTTGTAACCGGCGACTTGGCAGCTCAACGGCATAAAAACTTGAGACGAGCGTGGTTTGGCAGCTGAGACATGAGTTGACACAGACACGAGCACTTTGTCTTTTCCGTCAAACAAGCTCAGGAACTATTTCTCTCCTTCTGAAGCTTTCAACCACACTGCCAACATTAAAACCCCACTTTAAAAAATACTGCAATCAATGTCCAGAAATTTCTTTGCATAGTTTCCCTCATGCAAAGTTCAACCCTGCTCCACATCTCCACTGCATATTTGCATTAAAGTCAATCACTGTCCAGTATCAACAATTTTCCCTCCAAAAATGCAACAACAAACAGCCTGGAGAAAATGTAATGAATCCTAGTTTGTAATGTTAAGTGTGGAGCTTCAGGGGATTAGTTTATGAGCATATGACTCATCAGGACTCGTTCTAAGTTTACAGAAGCAAACCAAATTTCATATTCAGATGATTATGCACTAATGTTAACATCATTCTGAATATTATATTCTATTTTTACCAGGTCTTATCTGCTAAATGTGGCTAATTTTTACTAACTGCACCTTTAATACTTCAATGCTTCGATAAACAAGTAAGGATGTCAACATTTTTAACCCATTTATGCTTTTCAATACCGCTTGTTTAAACAAAACAATATCTGTTGCTTTTATGTTCAATAGTATCAAAAACACCAAAGTCATTACAAAAAAAAGATCAAGTCTAATTTTTCAACCAGCGGTTGCTGCGAGCAAATGAAAGTGAGAGAGCGAGCAGTTGTGGTCAATCAACACAGAGACAAGGTCAGCCATGTGAACACTTCTTCCTGCATGCTGTGTGTCTCTGCTTTGCCCTCAATCACAGCCATGACACCACTTACTTTCCTCACTCACAGGTCAGCACATGCTAACGTTTGTGAGGTCCTTTAAGTGTCTAAAGAAGATGCACACGTTACATTCATGTCTGGTCCAGACAGACAGAGAGCAGAGGAGAGAGACAGTGATGTCAGATGGACCCTTCATGTTTTTTTAATAATCCCAACCTGCAGACCTTTGAATTATGCATGATGTTGGAAATCAAAATTGACTATTTTAGGAGCCCATGAGTTCATCATTTGTTTGCTGTGGCATAGATATCATTCCTCTAGAAGCCATTTAAATTAAGTTGAGAATTTTTACCTGCTGATTTTGGTTCTGGGTGGGGCCAGTAGTTATATAGAGCAGGAGCAAGCGGCAACCTCCGGTCTAAAAATATGAGTCCAATGCAGAAGTGCTAAAAACTGCAGTTCATTGAGGATCTGCTTGAGTCTGGCTCTGGAAGTACTGGAAACCACATACACACCAATTCAAAAAAGCTGATCTTTACAACAGAAATAAACATATTTACAGCCTGGTTCAAAAGACGAGTGTAGTCTGGATAGCTCATTTCTCGACGGGCACACACTGTACCGGGGTGAATCTTTTCATAACCCGGTAATTTCGAAGATATTGAGATTACGAGTCATCCATTAAGAGAGGCACAGCTGACTTAATTGACAGGCGGGAACACTGTAGCTGTTGGCTAGGAGACTCAAAGCCCACCTCTTTATGTCACAATCGCTCGACAGCAGCAATATGGTTCCCGCCGAAGATTGGCCTCAAAACAGCGCTTCAGAAACAGATGGGTGATGTCATGGATACTAAGTCCATTATTTATACAGTCTAGCAGGCGGCACAGGTGTGTGTGAAAACGTTTTCTGTGTTTGGGTTAGTTGGAGTGTCATGATGAATGTTTCTTGACCGTGATGTAATTTAAGCCTGTTTTGAGTTGTTTTTTTATGAAAGAATATGGAAATCTGAAAGGACAGTTGGAAGTTTTCGACTCTTGGAATGAACTGAGAATGAACTGCAGACCCGTGATGGACTTATTATTTTTATGAATGACGGTGGACACGCGTCAGAACCAAAGAGCAGCTCCAACTAGCCATGTGACATTTTAAAACTGAATCAAGAAATCTGCCACTACAATTCCATTTTTACAAGTATAAAATCCAAGTTCAAATTCTGGGATCATGACAAGCAGGTAACCCGAGGGTGAGACTTGCAAGAATCCCAAAGGATTGTATTAGCCTTTAAAGTGCACTTACATACAAAGATAAAAAGATACAAGCTCTTGCTTTAAATTCTGATGGTGGTAAATCATATCAAAGTGAATGTTGCATCTTCACTGAGTTTTAACATCCAAATCCCCGGCCTGGATGGTGACTGTCCTGAAAGTCCCGCCTTCTAAAAGGCAACAGAACCTTCACACTGTAACTGATCATTTCTGATTAAATGTTATGGAGTTAATGATTTTTCTTTCCTTTTAAAACTTGAAATGTATGATATTTTCCCCAAGCTCTGCAGGGCTGTTTTTTATTTCATATTTTATATCCTCCTCATCAATGACAACATCATTACTTTCAAGAAAAGAAATCGTACCTCTTGTAAGTTGATCAACACATCTATCTCTGGGGCATGACCTCCTGTAGCCATGGGGCCCGGCGTGCAGCCAGTAGGTGAAGAATAGCTCTGTGACGCGGACAGGGGGCCTGCAGGGACGGAGGCTTGTGTGGCTGGAATGAAATTAAGAGACGAGGGACGGAGCGGCTTTAGGGGAGGATTTGTGGGGGAGAGATGTGACAGGATGAAAAAGTCCTAGAGGTAAAGGATGACGGGGGTGACAGGGTCAGGTGTGGTGAGTGTAGTTGGGCGAGGAGGGTAAGCAGGAGAGGGACACGGGAAAGATGAGGTGCAGAGCTGCAGGAACCTGGGGAAGGACAGGGATCAGCCTTTCTCTTTCAGGGTTGGGGATCCAGGAAGCCTTTGGGGTGGCATAACCTGCGGGACAGAAGACAGGAGGATCAGATGTGCTATATACTGAGGAATATGGGCAGATGATGTGCAGTAACCAAGCACATATGATACAATGCATGCACTATAAAGACACATGTTCATGCTAGTGTGTTAGGATGCACTTTTCTTAGATTTGAGGAATTTCTACAATACATTGAAAAGTACAAGACCTTCATCATTAACTGAGAACCAATGTCTAATCCATCACATCCTTTCTGCTTACCTCCCACATGATGATGTTTTTTAATCAGGGCATTTTTAATCATATGATCATGAGTTCCCAGTGGTGTCTTTATCAGCACTAATAGAGAGGGTGTTAACAAGCAACAAGAGCACCCCTCAGGAGGTAAAGTAGGGGTGGCAGGGTCACACCCATGACCCCCCTCTGCTATATTCATTATTTATTATGTGGTTTCTAGTAGGGATGGGCATTTCAAGCCAAAATACTTTTCGATAATCATTGGCATCTATTTTGCCGATTATTCGAATAATCCACCCACCACCACACACACCCACACACACACACACACACACACACACACACACTTAAAAACACACGCACACACACTTGTCCCATTAACAGCCCGTTTGTGTGGCAGCCACATTAATCAGCAGCAGGATGAGGTGCTGCTAGTAGCGGGCACTGTCTGCGTCTCTCTCGATCTTTATGTCGGTGTTTCTGAGACTCGCAGCGTGGCGTGTGTGTTTACATTTTACAGCCATGCTCAGTCTCTGGAAATACGTGTAGTGGTGTTAGATTCAGAAACGGAGAAAATCGCAGCAACTGTCGCTAATGTTTTCTTCTTCTTTTGCTTTTTAATGCAGTTGGCATTCTTCTTCTTCTGTTTGCTAATGCGGTTAGCAAACAGCCTTAAGACACTCTATAGCCACGGTATGGCGGGAATACTGCATTACAACCAGGCACCGGTAAAAACAATGAAAAATGTTACTTTTAAAATGAGAAAATATTAAAAGTAACTCTTCGATTTATACAAAGTGAATGAATATTCGAAAATCATTGCCCATCCCTAATTTCTAGTTAAGGAAACACAGGATGACTGAAGATACAATACGATACCAAACAATACCATACGATAGTCAGCCACGATAATGATATCATAATACAGCAATTCTGTGATATCTCCCCTTCTCACAGCAAACTGACTGCAATCAATAAGCATTTACATTTATCACTGATAACAGGGTCAAATGGAGATGTCTGGAAATGTAGATTATGAGATTAATTGTGCAGGTGCAGGAGTTTGATGTGACAATGTAAAGAAAATAACTAATCTGAATTGACAGACAAAATCTGAGCTTGTTACAGACTTATACTGACTCCCATACCAGCCCCCTCTTTACAGTAATGTCAACAGTATTTATGTTTCTATTATCTAAAGGCCTCTTTCTGGCTGACCACAGTAACAGTCTCATTCTCTATCCTGGTTACACTGACAGTTCTTTATTCATATTATTATTTTTACACTTAGAGTCGTTGCAGGGGTTGAAAAAATATCTGAGAAGTGTTTCCCATTTTTAGAGCCACCACAAGGCAGATTACTTCTGGAAACAACCAGGCGAGCTGTTCCACCACATTCCTCCAGATGAATATAGTGGCTTTAAATCTATCACACAAACATTACAGGGGGATCAATCTCTCTACATTCTCAGAAAAAGATCACGTCACATTCCCCAGGATTTATCAGGAGACAGCACTGGTGTACACATGTGACACCAGACCCTTCAGTGTGGTGGATGTGCTACTACAGGCTGAAGCCTCATTGTATTCTCCCGTCATTAGGAAAATGAGTACTACAGTGAAAAGTAATTCTGAACATTTACTTAAATGTATGTAAAAGGACTTGTGTGGCGGGGTTGTTGTGAGCAGAACTACAGTGGAGAATGAGTAATGAACTGACTGACTTTGGAAATATGCATTTTAAACAAAGCAGCCCTTTCTTCTCTTTTCTGCTCAAGTGGAAGCGGCCGTCACAAAGACGCCAATTCAAAATCCTCAAAGACGTCTAGTTGGCACCAACTTATATCACTGTGGCATTGTTTATTTTGTTGGTATTGCCAAGCCTTGTGCTAGTCTCTATGAAGTCATACAATTTGATGTACTTTGTCATTAATACCAATTTCTGCATCGTCCTTAAGACTTAGATGATCACTCAGAGGCCATGAAACATAACAGAAAGCAGAGAACACATCAGCATTACGTTAAGCAGCATTGGGTTTGTCTTAGTTTTTATCTCTGCAACTTCGAGGTAAAATTGGACATAGAGTGGATGCCAAACAATGACTTATGTCTGCAGAAAAACTGAATTGTTATTAAAGGAAAGCCTCCCTTTGACATTACACAGTCATAGATTTTCAAAGATCTACTGTACATTAGGGATGGGCATTTCAGGCCAAAATACTATTCAATAATCATTGGCATCTATTGGACGATTATTCGAATAATCCCCCAACCACACGCACACGCTAGGGATGTACATTTTAAGTATTTTCCGTGATCGATTTTTGGAAATGTTAACGATCAATCATCGATTAATTGATAAAAAAAAACATTATTATTCTTACGTCAAAAACAATGCCAAATAGGTTGTTTTCCCCCTACATTTTATTTTCTACAGCAACAAAATGCATATAACTGACAGTTTTCTGTCTACTCGTTCTTATTGAGAAAAATAAACATGTGTATTCGGTCAAGTGTCAGCCGGGAGCGCAACCGGGTTATAATCAGTCCCGCTGGAGAAAAGCTCAGACGGCTCTGATGTTGCTGGTCTGTAAACGTAGCGTACCTGAATTTCCCACCTGTCTGTTGCCTTCGTATCCAAAGATGGGAAATATCCTGTTTAAAGCTGTCAACCTTTGTGTCCGTGTTGTTGTTGGCAGCAGTTTTGTATTGATCCTCTTTTAAAAAGCGCACGTGGAGACCTGACGCACAGCCGCAGCCGCCACCTGAGCGTCTCCGCTGTGCGCAACACCTTTAACAGCTGATTCACATCGAAACATGCTTTAAACTGAAAACACCTCCTTGATAGATGAGTGTAATATGAGACAACATGATGTTTGTTCCACATGACGGAAAATTGATAACAAAAATGAGTTTTTCGAATAATTTCTTAACAATCAATTAATCGATAATCGATTAATTGTGGTCATCCCTAACACACACACTTGTCCCATTAACAGCCCGTTTGTGTGTCAGTCACATTAACCAGGCACTGACAGCGTCTGTCTCGACCTTTACGTCGGTGTTTCTGTGACGCAGCGTGGCGTGTATGTTTACATTTTACAGCCATGCTCTCTCTCTGGAAATACGTGTAGTGGTGTTAGATTCAGAAACGGAGAAAATCGCTGCGCCTGTTGCGACTGTTTTCTTCTTTTGCTATTTAATGCAGTTAGCATTCTTCTTCTTCTGATTCTTACTGAGGTTAGCAAACAGCTTTAAGATGCTCTGTAGCCACTGTCTGGCGGGAATACCCTACATTACCAGGCACCGGTAAAAACAATGAAAAATTGTACATTAAAATGAGAAAATATTTTAAGTAGTTCTTTGAATTTTACTAAGTGAACGAATATTTGAAAACAATTGCCCATCCCTACTGTACACTGGTAAAATTCAAGTAAACTCTTAAATGCTGACCTCCTGTAGAGAATTCGAGACGGCAATTAGCGACTATCTGTCTTCAGACCGACTGATTAATTGTTGTTCCTGGTGTTTCCCTGAAGATAAATAGATGTCTTATTGTTTCCAAGTAACAAATCCTGCTGAACCCGTCACTTAACTCCACTTTATCCACACGTATTAGTCTCATTTAAAATCAACTGTGACACACACACACAAACAAACAGGAGAACAAGAGGAGGCACCTTGAGACCGATTAATCATCCCAATGATGCCAAAATAGACACGGCTGATTATTTTGGTTTTACCATGGAGGAAAACAGGTGCCTGTGATCCATGTAAACATGCCAGGGATTGCTGATCTGTAATTATTTTTGGGTAGTGTGGGAGAAGACGAGCCACATGATTGCCATATACTCTGTACAGATCTTGTGACTCAGTGTTGGTCTTCAGGATTTCAGTCAATTTACAGTTTTTCTTTCTGCAGGAGACTGGAAAGGAAATACTAGAATACACTGCTCATTTGATCCCTCTCTGAAGAGCAGCCACTTCTCTGTGATTGCACTGTTGGTGTTCTCGTATTATTCGGTTAATTATGTCTCTTGTTGTTACATATTAATATCAAGTGTACTGTGAATAATAAGACATTAATTGAATTAAGTGTGTAAATGAGAATAAGCTAACAAGGTTCAGGGTTTAGTGGAGCTTTTAGAGGCATGTTATGACGAGACAAAACAAATGACTGGACTGAATCATTATGTGGCATTATGTGACAATTAGATTCTGTGGACATAAATAAGTCACAGAAATTGATGGAATATAGCTGATAAATCCCACGGGACCCGATCTGTTTGTCGCAGCTTTTTTTCCCACTGTCACAATAAGACGCCCTACATCTGCCTCGGTTTTATTCCGCTGACTCATTTTCTCCCTGTGAGACACTTACAGCTGGCTCATAGCACACATTATGCACAAGACGCTGCACAAATAAAAGTATGCTGTTGAGCTGAGTGTGCGGAACAATTTGGGGAAATCTCTGGAGAGCTTTTGTGCAAAATATGGCATTATTACACCGTGATGAATCCATATGAGAAACCTACAGTGGAAATTTGATAAACGCAGCATTACAGTCTTTGTTGTTCAAGTTATTTTTAAAATTTCTTATTGCAGCAGCAGATCTTGATCTCTATTTATTTGTTGTTTTTTAATATCCAGATTATCACAGTCCACCTGTTGTGCATGCTATCATAACCTTATATATTGTAAAGAATATGGAAACACATCTTAACTCAATTAAAACTTTTCTGATATAGTTTTTGGACATGCAAAAGTTATTCGTATTTTATTACATGTCATTGATCAATGCAACATTATGCAAATGTCATTTTTAGCTTTTGTAGGATATTACTAGCTTCAGAAATGACATTACAAGGCAACTTTATTTGCCTTGAGACAAACAAGACAAGACAAATAATTCACAGTTTGATATTCTAAAAAAAACCCTACAAGTTACTTAACCCTGCACAGCCATGAACTGACCCATTCAGATTAACTCCATGCACCTCACACCATCTCAATGCCAACAGTAGTATTTATGTAGTTAAAATATCCCACTGATTAATAAACTGTCCTCATATTGCTTCCTACCTTCTATTGTGTCTGAAGGGCCAG
Source organism: Notolabrus celidotus (assembly GCF_009762535.1). Lineage (NCBI taxonomy): Eukaryota > Metazoa > Chordata > Actinopteri > Labriformes > Labridae > Notolabrus > Notolabrus celidotus. The sequence continues at coordinate 7,294,525 of NC_048281.1, read as the reverse complement.
CAGTGTGTCATCCTGATTGGCCACCAGTGGAGCGAGTAGTCACCTTGGCCAAACCTGACCCAGCTCCTACCCAGCCTACCCCAAGCAGCAGCTAACTCACCACTACAGCACTATCAGGTGACCCGCCCCCGTCATACCAGCTGTGTAATCAGAGAGCTCTGAATGGCTCGCCCTTTGAATGTGTGAAGAGGACGCTGACATACACAAGTGACAGACACTGATAGTGCAGTGTTGAGGGGGGGCAGGAGCAGCTGAGGAATGCCAACACACACAAACAAGGAAAACAATAGCATAGGTGAAGGACAGGTCTACAAAACAATCATGAGAATGACCCCCTAAAAATAATAATAATAAGAAAACAGCACACCATCTGATACCTGATTTCTACTGCCAGTAAATACTTAGCACTTGAGATAGTGCTCATAAGGAAATAGTAATGCTGTGATAATTTCAATTAAATGCCGATCTCAAATTGCTTTACTGAAATAAAATTGCAAATAAGCAATTGCAAAGAGGACATCAGGTCTGGTTACTGTGTGACCTTTTTCCCCCAGAAATATAAATACCATCTTTCAGGCAGGATTTTTTCTCTATGCAAGTTGAAGTGTTGACCTCATTTAAACTTAATGTTACCCCAGCAGCAATCTCCAGAGTTGAAAAATGAAGCTGATACAGAAGTGCAAAAGACTGCAGTTACTTAGTGTCTACTTGAGGCTGGCTGCTAAAGCAAAGAAAACCCATTTAACACCCATCTTAAAACGCCCATTTTTACACCTGAAATAAACACCTTTACAGCCTGGTTACAGTCTGAATAGCATTTTTATATGACTTGAAATATATTTGGAGGTTTGTGACATAGCTAGCTTGTTTGTCAAGGTTAAATCAGAATTAGAATTAGAAATACTTAATTTATCCCGGGAGGGAAATTCAGTCATTAAAGAACTCTTATAAACAGTAAGAAAGTCAAAATATTAATAGAAGAAGGAGTAAAATAAGATACAAATATGAATAAAATGAAATAAAATAAAGATCAAATAAAATAGAATAAAATAAAACAATAAAGTACATAAAGAAGCTCGGAATAGTTCAAATTATCTATGTACAAATGCTCTGTGAATGAATTAGTTATATACAAGGATGTTAAAGTGGCAGGGATACTGCACTGTGTATTGTATGGTTAAATGCACTATATCTAAACAAAGCTAACTGCTTTGCGGAAAACATTTAGCCACATGACCTCTAAGGGCACCAATTCAGCTCCATTGGTAGAGCAGGCATCTGTCATCTCTGCTTGTTAACATTCAGTTAGTACAGCATTGTAAAATAATGGAAGTAGTAGCTAGAGCTACATCCCGGGCTAGCAGCAGTTGAATGCGTTGGCATCTGGGCTTACAATAATTAAAACACTGATAACTATTGTAACCAACTAGTAATTCAGGAGCCAACTAGCGAGGGTGATGGCATTGGATTGTTAAGGCATCTAAACAAACACATCCCTAGCAAGTAAGCCAGTTGCCTTGTATATGTAAAAAATATGCAATTCAACCAAAAAAACAAGAAACAGTGAACAAGTTATATCTCTATGTTATCCAATTATTACATTCAAAAAAGGTTAATTAACAAAAAACCTGGTCTAAAAAAACCTTCTCTTGCTGAGGTCTGATATAAATAATAATAACAGATGGGGACACCTGTTATATTGAAGTATGTTTCAATCTCACAATTTTGAGCATGGTTTTTATTAACTTTCAAAAGTTTCCACTTTTATCAAAATATAATCTTGAATCACTGATTTTAATTTTGATTAATAAATTATAACCAAATCTCAAATGCCTTTTAAAGAGTTATATTACATTTTTCAAACACCCAAGAAATAGAGCTGAGACGCTTGAGACAGCAAGAGACTGAGGGAAGATTACAATGAGAATGAGCAGAGGTTGAACTTTAAATTATAACACTCTAAAACTCAGCAGGTTAATTTCCACACAAGCACGATGTTTGTTGGGTTGTATCTCAGCACAAGGTGTTTGCAGCATATCATAATATCAAAGTAACCACAGTGGGACATTTTGCCTAATGGCAGTGTGTCTTGCTGCAGCACTTTACAAATTAGGCAACTCATATCTGCCTTTTTATTTCTGTGGCCTTCAGATGGGACCTCAGACAGTCTGAAAGCTGTAATAAATGACAGATATCAGACACTATCATTATAAATCTTCAGCTTGGTATTCAGATTTATTGATATTCTTCACTGTGTACTCAATTTTTATATGTATTCCAATGCATGAATTGACAAATAGCACAGGACAACGTTTTTAAAGGTCAGTAGAAAAAATGTCTTTGGTCAGTTACAGTGTGTTGATGAGTGTGGCCAATCAAACACCTTCCACACAGTGTAAACAAACAAGCTGAGTTCATGTTCACAATATAAGAGGATCTGATCAGTGTGAGTTTCATTGGAATGGCAGCATCCATAATTAAACTGAAAATCTTTCTATAAGACTTGAAAAATATCTGAGTTTCTGTACCTTGATACTATTATAGTTCAGAACACATCAGAGGGATAAACTTTGATTTAACACTGAACAAGAATTACTGGCATCAGTGCACCGACATCTTGCAGAGTTTCACAGTTCATACTGACAACATGGACACAACTTTCAGTGCAGAGAGTGAGTGTAATAACACGAGCCAGCAAACCACAGTTAACCTGTTAAACCACAAATATTGGTCTGTAAAGAGACACCACTCTGTAGTTAATGAAACCTTGCATTATGCACTATTATTGAAGAAATTTACTACATTTCAATCAACAGGCAGCATTGCCAAAAATAATCTGTGTGGGCCACTGCAGTCCTCGGAAAACGCACTGTAATCATATAGTATTCTGTTGGCCAGAAAGTCTGACCATCAGCCAGCAGAGGAGTCACTACAGGCCTTTACCCTTTGCAACCATTCCCTGAACTCTACGCCTCAAAGAGCAACCCCGGACACAGCCGTGAGCTGTTTCTTCATGTATGGACCTATATTTAGAGACAAGTGGGCAGCAAACTCAGAGACAAGGTAGCTGATAGTTCAACAAAGGCTTTGCACTTCATCGCTATGATACTGGAGACAAGTGCAACAGTAAAGTAAGGCCAAAGCAAAAGGTATAAAGGCAATAAGAACGCTGTGAACAAAGTCACAGAAAGAGAGTTAAATCAAACAGTTAAGTCCAAATGCAGAAAGGCCAATTAGTCTACAAGATGTACTTTTATGCCTTAAGTCTATAAAAATGTCAAATCCACTTACAGGTGTTTCCTCTTTATTACAAATATTTTGTACATGATGGTTCATGAACAAAAGAGATGGTTAGCCCACGTTATCTTAGCATGCTTCCTCCTGTTGGGCAGTACCAAAAGAAACTTTCACATTGCAGTGATAGAAACACTTTTTCAGTAGCAAGTGGTTTAAAACCTTGTGATTTAAAGTTCATAAACTACATAACAATAACTTGTTCCAGTAATGTTCTGTCACTTTGCCACATCATCTCTGACCAGGATTTTATTGAGTGTTAAGAACAGTTTGGTGTCCAGCTATTAAAAGCAAGGACACCTTCTGACTTCAGAAATATCTGGGGTTGCCACCTTGGATTTGTGAAAAAAAGGGACACTCGACCAATTGTTTAGGGTGGAGGGCTCGGCCACTAATACCAGTTCAGACTGACCAAATGAACATCAAATTCTGACATAGGACACTGGTAAGCTCTGCCGCTGCAATCTTGTCTTCTTCTGGTGAACTTTTTTTGGTCATAATAGTTGTGGTGGCTGTCTGTTTTTGTTTGTTTGATTCCACAACTTGATGCTTTTTTGTTTTTGCGTTGATTTGAGCGCTAGGACGCGCTCGTGTAACGTACACATAGACGGGAAGAAAACAGAGACAATTTGAAATCGCCACAGAAGCACGGGGGACCTTTCTAGACTACAGAACGAAGGAAATCAAATGAGGTTTTTGCATTTTCCCCAAAAAACTGGACAAATTGTGTCCCAGGAGAGATTTTCATTTTCCCTGGACAGCTGGTGAAAAAAAAGAACAATTCTGCCAAAATCAGGATGGATGGCAACTCTGGAAATATCTCATACATATATAAAATCTGTGTTCTTCACAGTCAAGCTAATGCTACATGAAAAATATGTATCATTAGCTTGCCAACATCTGAGAAATGCAGCTTGTTTGTGAGGACTGCAGTGACCAGAGCTAATTAGTTAAGCTAGCTGTTGATGGTTTGAGATAAAGGCGTGGAACTTCACCCAAACTTTTCATTGTAGTTCTCTCCTAGTATTATATTCTGAATGTAGGTTTAAAAGCTGAGAGGTGTTTTCAAAGATGGCTTGACAAAGTCGAGCAATGAAAGAAAGTAATACAACTACTTGTTGTATGTTAGCATCCTAACTCTGAACATATTAGCATGCTAACACTGGAATAAAGCTCAAAGAAAAGCTGTTAGCATGGCTGTTTAGTCTTATCTAAAACTACTATTCCTTGTGAGAGTATTTCTGACTGTTCACCTGCAATCAATTTGGTTTTTCAGAATCTCGGCATGAAACTGTATCTCCATGGGAACATAATAAAACAGCACTAAGAGTAAAGTGAGATGTGTGTGTGTGTGTGTGTGTGTGTGTGTGTGTGTGTGTGTGTGTGTGTGTGTGTGTTTAATTGGGTTGTTCTGCACTCAAGTCCACCGTTTGTTTACTAATGCCTCAGCATGATCTGTTCAATAAGAACCAGTTAGATGTCTCTAAGCTTATACAGCTGTTATATTTTGTATTTTGTTTATCCTACATTCAAACATATCTTATTTATGAGCATGCCTCTGTTTGAGGACATACAGTACCTCACACAGCTTCTGCTTCCTCTTGCTCAGTCTTGAGTGGTACAATAATCAATAGTTGCACTCAATTCTAAAATCCCTTATTTATAAAACATTGAAGATGGAAGGTGTCAGGTTACCACAGCCCTCTAGTGTCGACAAAAACAAGCAGTCAGCTCTCATATTTGGAAATTGCATGAGGCACCATTAGTATACCCTCAGCACACGATTGTTGCTGAGTCATTACTATGTGACCTATCAACCTCCTGCTTCTGCTCTAACTTCAATCTCAGACTGTTTTGCACGGATCATGCATGACCTATAAAGCTCTCTTATTTGTTGAGCAACAAGGCGATGTAATTTTAAATGCACGGGCGAAAACACTGTGGAACATCCACGACTAACAACATGATGCGAGTTACCAATCAGCCACCGCCTCCGAAGCAGAGCTGCTCTACCTGCACACGATGAAGTCGTCTCTTCCTCACAGTGCAGCTACGCACCTAGAGGCGATACTATACCTGCAAGGACAGACTCGTCAGTATGTATTTGCTCGGCTGGATAACTCAGTCCATGCAAAATCCCCAACACTGAAACGTTAGCATGTAATTTCCTTTGCTCACGCACATGCATGTCTTTGTTGCATTGCAAGTACACAGACAGCGTCTGAGCATCCTTCTGAAGTCAGAGCTTTCTGCACACTTCAGTCAATGCAGTAACATTCACACTTTTTCCCGAGCGTATTTGTCTCCTTACCTGTGATTTCAGAGAGCAGTCCAGCCGGAGAAAAACTACAAGCAAGAGATGCTGCGAGCACAGACAACAGCAGCAGCAACAGCAGCAGCGTAATAGTCCATACCGTAACCTAGTGAAGACACGCCACGCAGCCTGCTGGATCTGCAAAGGATGCTCAGCTTGACCACGTGACACTGGAGGACAAACCTGCCACTCTGAAGTCACTGATGGATGGACAATAACAAGGCGGTGTGTGCTTTGTTTTGTTCATGGAGGGTAGGACGAGTACAAGCAGCTGTTTTAATTCCAGCCATCATCGCGATTATTATTTCATCCAGTCATCACGTGCGGCAGAGTAATGGGGTCAAGCATACGCTGAAAATAAATAAATAATAGAGCGAAGATTTGTTTCGCATTTTAAAATTCAGTCGAAATTGTTATAATAATGTCGAACTTTTAAGTTCCAGATATGGCGAAAAAATATTTTATATGTGCTACTTATACTCTAAGATTGTTTTTCTCAGAACTTGCAAATCAAACAATGAATAGATGGGTCCTCTGTTCTTTCATATAGCCTTGATTCACATTGAATTGAGTATTGTTAATAGAATATGCAGTAGTACTTATGGTATTCCAATAAATACAATAATGACATTAAATATTTATAATAAGCTTTCAGGGGGTTCCCAAAGTGTAGGTCGGGACCCCCTGGGGGGTCGCGAGACACAAATGGGGAGGTCTTAAGATGTCTTCCAGAATGTTTTTTTAAGTTATATAAAACTATTTATTATTTATTTGTATTTATTGACCATGTTTTCTTATTTTATCTTCCTTTTTTGTTTGTACTGTTTATTATTATTATTATTTCTTTAGTATAACATTTTTTTTTGTTTTTTTTTTCCTTCTCGGTTTTGTAGCCTATCACTTTGATATAATTTGTTAACTTGTGTTGAACAAAGAAATACAGAAAAAAATGGAATGAAAAAAATTGAATGTCAAAAGTTATCTTAAAAAAGTACATTTTACCCATTATAGTAAAAAATATCGAGTTTTCTGCCTTTCTTTTTGCCAGATGACTCCTAAGTTTATTGGTTTAGTGAACAGTTCAATATCAAAAGCATCAGTAGCAGTAGGTTAATTCATAACGGCACAGGAAACACAGACACATGCTCATATAGGTAGGCTAACTTTGTGCAGACCAGCTAAATGAAGCCACATTAAATCGCTTTGAGGCACAGTGGGGGTCGCAAGTCTTTGGCACCTATATTTCTGGGGTTGCGGGCTGAAAAGTTTGGGAACCCCTGGCTGACATGATTGCTTGGACCAGGACAAGACCAGGAGATTGCAGAATCACTTCAGGCTGCCAACTTCTTGTTCTGTTCACAAAATGTAAATATGAGGTTGCATCAAGTCGTGCAGGACTATATTTTGATTCATTTATTTTCTCTCTTTTATAAACCTAAACTTAAAAAAAAGGAGACAGCTGGTTGAATTAATTGATACTTAACATGCAAAAACAAGCAACACATCTTATTGTATCACAGCTCTTCCAAAGAGGCTTCAGAGAACTAATACTGCTGGTACTAGTGCCTCATATTTGGAGTAATCATACTGTAGACAGGGGGGGCATTGCTTTTACTGCAGGAGTGTTTGATGGTGCAGGTAAAATTCAAGTAACTTATAGTTAAATATCCATATTCAAAGTGATCTTTTGCTGTACTTTATGATAAAACTCCTTTGTTGCTTTTTTGGGTGTCTGTTCCCTCCTCTCAGCAGCTGCCTCACACTAACATTTATTTGTGTAACATGAGTGAAAAGCTGTCAGTCAATATGAAAGAAACCCTGTCCAAGTCTGAAGCACTGCATCAAAAGAATCAAACCCCCTCCTCTGAAGCTGACAGCAATTGTAAGTCAGTTGCCGTTCTCCCACCCACCCACTCACTCTCAAAAACACATTTCCTCCAAAGCAGTCACCACATGGCCTCTGTTACAGTACACACAGTCAGAGTGTACAGAGTGCCTGCTCCGCTCAGTGCAGGATAAATCCATCAACAACAGAGTATCTGATACTGTGGGCATCATTATGGTTTTCCTCTCAGATGGTATTGACCCACGCTCCCTCTCACAGTGGAGCTTTATTGAACAATTCATTTTAGAGTCGGTAACCTGCACTGAACGCTTTTGTTGGAGCACCTGCACAAACACACAAAGACGATTTCTGCTAAATATATCCAATTACATACATTTCCATCCCTGTTTAATGAATAAAAGACAAATGAACTAATTATACAGTTTGGATTAGTTCCAAATTACACGCTATGTCACCCTTAAGAGATGTAGGCCTGTTCACAAAATATCAAAACAAACTGAACTGACTCTTTTATGCCCTCTATTGGCTTCAAAGGTGCATTGTACTTGCATAAACAACCACCTGATACAGTAAAACTCAATATTACAAAATACCTTCAGGTCTTTTTCATCAGCCAAAATATTTAATGAAAAAATCTAATCATGGCAACAGATGAACAGGTAGTCATCAATGGCCTTAATTAGCATTTAAATTAGATTAGCAGACCAAAAAACAGCATCATTTTTCATCAGTTTCAGTGCGTAGTTTTTTTTTCAATTAGTTTGAGTTTTGTTTACGTAATTTTTGGATGAACACAAACGGTTTAACATTCACAGCACAGATTTTTTTGTGTGTGTGAAATTAATATGAGGAATTGTTTTTTATTTCTACAGTGCCTTCTCTACAGCAAAAGATCTCATGAATCATAATACAGAGAGCAGATCTTGACCATAAAAAGAAGCAATCAAAAAGAAATCACTGAAGATAAAATGTATTTGGTTATTATACGTTTTTATTATTAAAATGTATATTTCTTAGTTTTATTACAATAAGCTGAAACATCAAGCAAAGAGGCTCTCAGTGGACAGCCATTGGCCTCAACCAGGTAGATCAGAGATGGGCAGACAGGCAGACGGACTGAGAGAGAGATGCACAAAAACAACAAAAGAAGCAATAGAAAATGTTGAATTGCTGAACAATAATTCACATCATGATAATGCAGATAGATCTTATAAAAGTCAATACAATGATACAACCAACAGACATACAAATAAAAAATTGAATTACACCATAGTAGTAAGTTTAATATTAGAACAAGAAAAATATGAGTAACTTTAATCATTCTTGCAGCATTAGGTTTAAAGGTAAAGGTACTTTATTAATCCCCATGGGGGAAATTCAGTTTTTTCCACTCCTGTTCTTTTTTCGGCATGCACTAATGGAGAGTTGTCAGAGTGAAGAGGTTGCCTTCAACCAGCGCCAACCGACGAGTTATGGCTCCAGTGCCTTGCTCAAGGGCACCTTGGCAGTGCTCAGGCAAATCAATCAGCACCTCTCCAGCCATCAGTCCACTTGCAAAACTTTTCCATACTGGGACTTGAATCGGCGGCCCACTGGTTTCCAAGTCCCTATGGACTGAGCCACTGCAAGACTCAAGGGTTGTTTGTGGCTTATATTAATGGTGAATATGTGATATATACTGTATGTATGCAAAGAGACAGGAGGAGTAGAGGATAGATAAGTCATCATACAGAGATTTTTCTAGACTTTTTTGACTGCAATGGCTCAAAACTAGGGCATTGACTTGTGCAGGGGTGGCATCATAGAGTAATGAGCAGGTGTTTATTGAACAACCAACTTTTGTTCCACAGAAGAAAAAAAAAGCTAAAAGAATAAATAACTCCTGCAAGTTCTACATTTCTTTCATGCAACCTAACATGTGTCTGTGTGCCATATGAATTCACTCCACTAGAGGGTGCCCTAACTTCAAATATAAAGAGACATTACATATGTACTTTGTTTGGCATATAGCATTTTAATATAATCACAAAAAGTTGCCTAAAGGTAGAAAATAAAAGAATAAGCAATAAGAACTTCTGTGCAATGAAAGAAATGGAGAAGCCTCCCGGGAAAAGATACCTTTTTTATCTGATCTAAACTGATGACAAAGCATGTTTTGTATTTCCCTTCCTTTATTAGTTTTCAGCATGAGTTTGCCACACCATATCCTGTCAGGACAGGCACAGACATCACAGCGGTGTCGGTGAACCCAGTTGATGTTTAAAACTGGACGATGTTTAAATCTGCCAGGCAGACGTTTCACAGCTGGAGGATCATCCACACGGAACATTTTCCGCTGACATTATTTACATTAGAGAGAAAGACAGAGGAGGGAGGCGAGGACTCAGAATGTTCTGTTTCCAGGATTGAAAGAATGTCACTTTTTGCGTTTCTGGCTTTAAATAAGAGAATCTGAATGTTTTTAAAGAGTCTGAGATCCAAAGTGAAAAAGGAACAGAGTTCAAAGTACAGTTCAGTTTTGGTTTATGGATCACACATACAGTGAGAATCAGAATCAGACCCTTCCAGCAACACCTCTGAAGAACTTGGATGGCATTTGATCTCTCGCCTTGAGCTGGTTTCCTAACGTGACCTCAGACAGACTTCCTCTGGTGCTTTGACATGAAGTTTCATCTGACTCTTCAGAACCTACAGCTCCAGGGGCAAAGCTGTTTGTCAAGTGATTACAAGTCTCACTGAGAGAAATAATACTCCAGACCACCTCTCATTTAAACACCTTTCCTCTCCTGACAAATGTAGTCACAACTTGATTCTACAATTTAAAGCTGTAATGATGAATACTTTATATAAGTGATTAGCTTCTTTTATATGTAATTTAAAGAGTATCACTAATTTCTAAAGAAAATGTCACAGAGGTTATAATTGATTGCTCTGTGTCTGCACAGACGTTGAAGAGGATAAGTGTTGGCTCCTGTCTTTGTTAGCCATTTGAAAAGTGCATGACTGTGAAATTATAAATAAAATCAACTTTATTGGCCAGGTTCATGTGCACCTACAAGAAATATGATTATGGCTGATTTTATACCGTAAAATCCAGAATATAAGTCACACTGATATATAAGACTGTTCCTGCATAAAGAGTTTGCATTCAGTAAAATACAGTCTCTATACAGATGTGTAGCTCTCATGTATCATGTATCTATTACGGCCATGCTGCAGACTTCCCGCATGATAGATGAGCTCAGCCAACTGTAGTGGTGTCGCTAAGACTGGTCTGCCTCGCTATGTGTCCAGCATGCTTTGTGCATTGAAGTAGTCACATGCTTCTTTGAGCGCCATCTTCTGGGTAACATACCATAACTTGATAGGATACCTCTACTGTATATTTTATACCAGCTTATTAGTCGCACAGGTGTGCAGGATGCAACTCACTTGTTGGATGACAAAACTACGTCTTATACACAGAAGTTAACCATTATTATTTTAACGTCGAAAAGGCTGCAGCTTGGACGGTGTCAGACAAGAGAATTAACAGCTTATAAAAGATCAGCCTATTTTACATTTCTCACAGCAAAAATTCACAGCGAGTGATAGGTTTGAGGTTTAAAAGACAGAGGGGTACAATTTTTAATAAGAAAACATAATATACACACACAGGGCAAAACCATAGACAGTATAAATAATGGACATATATCCGTGACGTCACCCATCTGTTTTTGAGTGCTGTTTTGAAGCCAATCATCGGCGGGAGCCATATTGGAAATGCAGAACTTAACCAAACTTAAGCCGTTTTCGAAACAGCCTGCTAAATACTACCTACTAATGTAGTAGGCAGTAGGTACTACCTACTACATACTGCGTTTGAATTTAGTATGTATTATGACTGTTCTGTTTGATCTGTGTTGCAGTATACTGGGCCAGACGTCACTGGATTTCCAGTTTTGGAAAAAAGGAAGTAAACATTGGCCAAGCTCATGGCGAAACTGCTTCTTTACCTTCACTTATGATTTAAAAAGTTCAGAAGTGGTTTATATGGAATTAATCATTTTCCCAGCACCTAAAAACTGAGTTCCCCTGTCAAAAAAATGAGAGAAAAGAAAAAGCGGAACGAGCGCTGTGCATTGTGGGAAACAGTGCGTGAGGCCGACTGGTCCAATGTATACTGTGAAATTTTCCCAAATCAGTACATACTGCTAGTATAGTAGGCAGTTTAGAAAACAGCCTTAGTGTGACATAAAGAGGCGGGATCTGAGCCTTTTAGCCAACAGCTATGTGTTCCCGCCTTTCAGTCAACTCAGTCATGTCCTTATTTGGACAAAAATCGTAATCTTAATATCTTCTGAGCCATCGCGTTAGAAAAAAATTCACCCCTCTTACAGTGTGTGCCGATAGAGATATTAGCTACGTAGACCCAAGCCGTTTTATGAACCAGGCTGTAAACATGTTTATTAATGATCGTCTTCTTTGAATTGGTGTGTATGTGGTTTCTGGTGTTTCTGCAGCCAGCCTCAAGTGGATGCTCAATGAATTGCAGTTTATAACACTTCCGCATGGGTTTTCAGACCGGAGGTTGCCACTTGGGCAAAACCTGCAAAGGGATGAGAGGCATCCCAACAGGGGGGCGCCAAAGCCAAGACAGGAGCTTTATATTGGTTCAAATTTTGAATGACGATGACTATTGCATTAATGTGTCATCATTATTTGAATTTGTTGCTTGTTAAAGAAAACTTGATTTGAATAACTGTATACTGTCTGACAGGATTCATCTATAGCAGTGCATCACACTTCAATAACCAACATTTAATGCTAATCTGAAAACTGAATAAATCAGAATTATTTCTATTTTCATTATCATTTTAAGTATGACTTAAGAAAAGAGAAAAGGAATATGGGGGAGAGGAGTGGATAATGGATAATGCATCCATACAGGGGATGCTTGATCTAATGACAGAGTCAATTTGTGTGTCAGTGTCAATATTAAGAGACGCTATTTCTCACACTGTAACATAACCAGTATTCAAATAGCGATGTAATGAAGCAACCTCTCCCATGCTTTTAAATCAGTCAGCCCCTCCTGTTCATGCTTCCTTTGGAATTTGATAGAATCCATTAATTTAAATTGTGAACAAATGTCCTGCCAGATATACAAGTCGCAGCTCGCTCCTTCACCTCTCAAACTGCAGACTACCAAGCTGCATCATTATCAGTTTTGCATCTCAGCGTTCAAGATCACAAATGAAAAAATTCACCATCAGACCGTTGGGAATCGGATAATAGTGCCTACACTATGATCAGTGACCTGGAAGATTGTTCATTATCATTGTTAGCATGCACTGTGGTTTTCAAATTAGACAGGATAAAAATAAGTTCTGATATTACTCTCAGTACAGTGACTTTTCACTTTTGGCACAGTTTTGAAGCTGATGCAGGTGACTGGTTCAAGGGCCTGTATTAATAATAACACGGTTCAGAACATGTCGCTGTCTTTGAATAACAGCATATCTGTTTATTTTTCTCACAACTTTCCACCTTTCTTTTCATAAAGGCTACTAAGTTAAAAATGACCTCAAAACAAAGCATTACATTATTCATTTAAGGGCACAATGTCTTCATTATAACAAGTTGTTATTCATGTTTTGTCAGTTGTAATGGAAGTACACGCCGGCTGTAAAATGGTGAAGTTGAGGCAGACATTTTGAAAGGAAGTTGGCAGGATCAGGACTGCAAATGTGCAGATGATGAACAGCGAGACCCCTGGGAGGATTTTGAACATAGCTGAAGATCTTAAAGGGACAGTCCAATAGCTAGGATGAATTGTGATTGAGCATTTGAGTCCAAAGTACCAGGATGGATAGGTATCCCCAGTCTATCAGACTCTGATCTTAAGTTAGTAAAATAAAAACAGACATGTGTTTGTGGTTTAAAATTACATCATTAAATCAAACCTAGCCACTTTAAACAGGAGAGGCTCTGTGACAATGAAGACAAGAGTCACACCAGGCCAGGAGCAGGATCCTCTAAGGAGGAGCGCAGAAAACTGTGGCGAGCCACACAAAGCAAAGAGCAGAACAGTAGAAGAGAAGTAGACAACTTGAGACTTAGCAAACAACATCTGTGTTGCCCCGGCTCTCACAAAGACACACAGGGTTTGAGTAATCTAACAACAAAACAACTGTGCTGAGTCATAAACCCCAGTTATTAAGAAACCAGTCCATGTGAAACCCCACACATCCTTCAGGAGAGTTTCCCAGATTACTGAGCAATCACAATTATTATTTTTATGCATGATGAAATTCTCCCACACTAGAGTTAAAAAGTGAAAGAAGAAAGTGATTGAGGATGTGACCCAGATCGCAGAACATAGATACTGAAACTCCCTGTGCAGCTAGGATTTGTGCATGTGCCAACAGCACAGCCCCACAGCTGACTGACAATGAAACTATAAAACTATCAAACACATAGCCCAGTTTAAAACAATCCATGTCCTGGTTTTAACAAATTGAATTGCCAAAACAATGTAACATGCTTGCAACCCTGATTTGTCTGTGCATGTGTCAATCAATGATGGCATGTAGCTTATCACTCTGGCAGGACCTTCTGGATAATGTCAGGTATAGGCTAGCTGTCATATCAAAAAGGAAGTCAGCATTTTTCTGAGAGCTCCAGGCTCCAGAAGATTTACAAGTTCCTTCAAAAACTTCACGTTAATGAACTTACTGCCTGTTCTCACAGTGCAAGTGTCCGTTTTCAGTCGACTACTGCAGATATGCCAACAGACAAAGCCACATTATAAAGATCAAATGCAAATAGTGGGACTGGACAAACATAATATACACACGCAGGGCAAAACCATAGACATTATAAATAATGGATGTATATCTGTGACGTCACCCATCTGTTTTTGAGTGCTGTTTTGAAGCCAATCATCAGCGGGAGCCATATTGGAAATGCAGAACTCAACCAAACTTCCACAGACTGGAAGTTAAGATGCACTGATGGAAAGTCCACTTGTACTCTGAGCTCATACACGTGGCTTTGTGGAAAAATTAAAGCGCCCCTATTTGACGTTTGAAAATATGGTCACCTTATGCTAGAGTTAACTTTCTGGCTAAAAATGCTTGAGGCCCTGATAAGAGAGTAACTGAAGTGACAGGGCAATGTTCTGCGTGACTGATGTAGATTTTTGAGCTGAAGCTAGTTGTCAAGCTAAATAATGCTAGCAACGAAACAAACCTCCCCAATAGCTTATTTCACCCATTATCCGACACAGTGGACTAATCCAAGTACTAGACATGGATGCTGATGAGAACCTTGGTAATACCAAGTGACAACCTCCGGTCTCAAAATATGAAGCCCATGCGGAAGTGTCATAAACTGCAATTCATCAAGGATCCACTTGAGGCTGGCTGCAGAAACACTGGAAACCACATACACGTCAATTTAAAAAAGACGATCTTTGCAAAATGAATAAACATGTTTACAGCCTGGTTCAAAAAACGGCTTGGCTCTACGTAGCTCATTTCTCTATCAGCACACACTGTACAGGGGGTGAATTTTTCCCAAATAAGGACATGACTAACTTGATTGACAGGCACATAGCTGTTGGCTAGGAGGCTCAAACCCTGCCTCTTTAC
Source organism: Notolabrus celidotus (assembly GCF_009762535.1). Classification (NCBI taxonomy): domain Eukaryota; kingdom Metazoa; phylum Chordata; class Actinopteri; order Labriformes; family Labridae; genus Notolabrus; species Notolabrus celidotus. The sequence continues at coordinate 7,279,437 of NC_048281.1, read as the reverse complement.
GCTACACTCTTTTGGTTGAGCTCAGCATTTCCAATATTCAAAACTGCGCTCAGGAACAGATGGGTGATGTCACAGATACTACATTCATTGTTTATACAGTCTATGGCTGAGACCCAAAGATAGCAGCTTTACTATCCAATAAGAAGTGTTCTCCTACAGTAAGCAATGATAAAGGATCATGACAATCTATAGCCTACATTTGTCTTTATTTATTTAAACCCTTTTGCTAACTCTTGGCATTTGGAGCTCCGTAGTTCCAGTGCCAACTTTAAAACTTTGTGATACATCCAATATTTAGATGTATCCTTAAAATGCTTTCTGCATCCTTCAAGTATCTCCTGAAGTCTAACTAGGTTTAACAAGAAACATTTGTTGACCTCAGCATATTTTATGAGTGAACCCAAATTGTAGGACACACTGATGACAACCGCTGAATGCTACTTTGAAGCACAACTTTTGCCCACATGTGAGCCGTACATCAAGGCGTCTGCTGGATTTCGAGAGTTTTTACGGGGATGGCAGTATAAAGGCCTGACTCCTACGTAAACACAAACCCAGACACATCTCAAAACACGGCCTGCTGCCAGAGGAACTGTGTAAACAGTGTCAAACTACCCCCATTTTCAAATGATGTTCTGCGCCTTGTCGCACAGCTTCATATATCTGCTCTGGCTAAACAAGGCTAAACAAGGGGTTGAATTACTACCCTGTTTAGCAGATGCCAATTGGGGGAAATTACAGAGTCTCTGAATAACTTATATTGTCTTTTCAATCTGAGGAAGTAGTGTTGAAAATGTTTTTTTAACAAAACATGCTGTTTGAGGAACATTTTCTCTGCTGTGTAGTTTTATTAGTTCTGTATCAGGGCGGGCCACTGGAAAAATGTGGGAGAGAGGGAGATGTTGGTCATAGGTCAAATTTAAGCCCAGAGAGCACAGCTACGCTCCCAAAATGTACTCAATACTGCAGCCTACACGTGCAGCACATGCACAGCTGTGTTTCTGCCCACGTCTTTGTAGTTTCATCCTCTCCAGGGAATGTGACTCAGCAGTGAAACACCACTTTATGGGGGGTAAACTGATTCAGCCTTCACCAGTCTGGGGGAGTTCAGCCTGAGCCTATAGATCTCCAGGAAACCAAAATAGTTAGCTAAAGTTTTCCAGTCTAATGTGGTGAGCAGATCTGAACGCTGAGGTCATCGTCAAGCATTGGTTTTGGATAGGGGGCTTCCTTCTCCACTCTTTTAATCCCTCCCTCGCTGCATGTGTGAATTCTTTTCAGAAGTTTTCACTGTGAAAACTCAAAGAAAGCAAAAAGAAAAAAACAAAAAACTGAAGCTCGAGTTGAAATAAGATCTGGGATGACAGTTTTTTTAAACAAACAAGAAAGCTTCTGGAGGCAGTAGCAGTTTAGCAAGAAACTGAGAGAGCAACAAACACAATGGAGCTTGTCAGTTTAGAGATGCAATGTTATTATTGGCAGGCTTGAATGGGATGACAGAACCATGTTTTTTTTATTGTGGGGGACACAATATAGGAAGTTAAGATGCTAAAATGAGTAAGAGTCTTCTAATAAACTGAAATAGTGTATCTCAAAGGGAAGACTTTCTTTCAACATTGAGGGCAGACTGCAGGACTTATCCCACAGGCCTGTTGTTTGTTGTTAGAGACTGATTTGTGACCACAAGTTTCTAATAACAATATTTAATTTGTTAACCAGAGAGCAACAGTCTTATGCCATCAGCATCCAAAGTTGTGGCGGCATGAGTTGCTCAGTGATCAAGCTGTAATTGTATCCTTCTTAGGTTAATGTATTCCAAGAAAAAGCATCAAACTGGAGATTGAACCTCACCATATTTGTGCAAAATGAAGTGAGCTGAGCAGCAAAATCTTCAATCACACTTAGCACCAGAAAGTGTCAGTGGACTCTGTTGAGAAGAACCTGGACTGACAAAGATTAGATAACTCGTCTCAAATGTCTATATGATATTGTAACTCAGAGCATGATTCTGTGCTTTTGTCCTTAAAATGTGAGGATGCTTTGAATAGGAAAGCTGTGTGTGAGCTGCATGCTGAATTTTTAGCTACCCAGTGAGCATATTCCCATTGAGTATGTTTAAAATATGTCTATATGTCTGCATTGAAGAGCTGTTAAAAATGTTTGAGAAGATAAAGTTCTTCAAGGTTGTCATTGTCTATTTGAAGACACTGATTAAACATTTAATTTTCAATCATATTTTACTTCTTCCGTCACAAGATTGTTGCATATTTACACACAATTTAATGGCTATTTTTTTGAAGCCACAGCATTTGCATATTGAGGCTAAATTGATTGTGTGACTGTATCATAGCCGTCAATAAAAAGTGTAATAGAGGACAGCAGGGAGGCTGTCAGTGCAAGCTGCTCACCACCATAGCCAGCAAGCTCTTGCTGATATCATTGCATCAGGCATCAGTCAATTACATCATCATCCAGAGGACGTTACCTATGTAGTCAGAGCTGCACAGCCAAACTACCAATGCATTTGCAATTATTGGGGGGAAATGTTTAAAACTGCTTTCTTCATATTGTCTTGTAACCTTCTTGTCTCTTATGAAAAATAAAATATGTTGATAGTATATCAGATATAATTCAAACTACTGCTGAAAGATTACTTTGGAATAACGATGTCACAATAATCATTTGTCCTCCTTTCACCCCTAAAACCACAATTTATTTCAAATACTCTGATGACACTGCCATACTTGCCCTCCTTAATGACAATAACTCTGTTCTAAATTACCAGGATTCCATCTCCCACTTCACACTATGGTGCACGGACAATCACCTTCAGCTGAACATTTCAATAACAAAAGAACTGGTCATTCACTCCTCCAGCACTCACAGCCCGACTCACAACCCCATCCACATCAACAATCAAGCAGTCGAAATAGTGGATCACTTCAAATATCTCGGACTCACCCTGGACAATAAACTCAACTTTGATCAACACACCACTGACATTCACAAACGCTGCCAACAAAGACTCTCTGCCATCCGCAAACTCAAAGCACTTTCTGTCGCCCCCCACCTTCTACTGTTACTGTACCAAAGCATCATCCAACCCATTCTCGCCTACTGTTCCCCCTGCTACTACAACATGCTAACTGTCTCCAACAAAAACAAACTCATACGCACCACAAACACTGCCACCAAAATCATCCGCCTCCCCACACCCAACCTGTCTGACCTCAACAACAGAGCCATCATACGCAGAGCACGCACTATAACACTGGACCCCCAACACCCCCTCTACTCAGTCTTCACACTACTCCCCTCCGGTCGCAGATACAGATCCCCATACTGTAGGCGAGCCCAGTTTGTTTGGCAGAAGCTTCGTCCCATCGGCCATAGCACTGCTAAACAGAATGCCACTGTAATGTGTCCGGTGTGTTTATATGTGTCCGGTGTTTTATATGTGTCCAGTGTGTTCATAAGTGTCTGGTGTGTAAATATGCGGGATGTGGTGCACCATTGCTGTGAGGCTGGGTGGATGCTTATGGTTATTGTGTTCATACATGTATTCCTGTACAGACGGTGGCAACAAATCTCCTTATTAAGGACAAATAAAGATCTATCTATCTATCTAAAATAAACAAGTTAACAGAATTATTACACCAAACTGTTTCCTGACACATTTATGTTGTAACTTTATTTGGTCCAGTTTGAAAAAATGGTTACATTTGTGAATACAGACTCCAGAAAACATAATTTACAAAATTAACATCACACTCGAGGATGGCTTTAAACTTCTAGACCATAAACTCAGGAGCATTTTTACTGAGGTGATCAATCAACTAGAAGGAAATCTCCTTATATGGTACACTCATAAACAATCCGACCTCTTTTGCATCAGGTACAGTCCCCCCCCCTGCTGGTCATTAGAGATAGTGCAGGTTTAAGGCACTTCTGTGTTTTGTCCACTTTTTATGCACTACATCTAAGATGCAGATGCATGGACAGATTTCTGCAGATGTGTTTGCATGCATATACTTTAATACATATATCGCTGTAAGTGAATAAAGCTGATGATGTTAGAAATATATTTCTGCATACATTGTGATAGAAAACAGGCATGTCTGGTTTTGTTTCTTTGGCTCAGCAGAAGGGTTTTTGGGGAACTTAGATGTTTAATATGTGGCTATGATGTAAACTGAGTAATCTATGATGCAGCTACCTGTGAATTAATGAATGCTATAAAGTGATAGAGGATAAGACAGGTGCAAGTGGCCAATCACAACATGTAAGGCATGCATAATGAAGAGCATGGCTTCTCTGAATTCATTCCAGCAGAATTAAAAAAAATTAGTTTTCCATTAAATTCTGATATGTTTGGTGATTTAACAAAATAAAAAGGTGGTTAATTTCAGGGATACTCGTTCAAATGGAGAGAAAATATTGACTCTTAAACTTTAGTTTACATATCAGAGTTACCTAAGACATAAAAAAAAAAGCCTTGTGGTGCCTCTCTCCTTATGTAGCTTAACAAGTCAGTACAAGACAAGGAAGATGTTCTCCTTAAATTATTGGCAATGAAACTCAACACATCATCAATGCCTCAGAGGTGAAAAAAACACAGGATGACAAGACAGATCACTGCAGGCGGAGTCTTTACCTGTACCAACTACAGCCCGACATGGCTGAATAAATATCACTTTGAAGAGCTGTCATTACTCACCTATCAGCTATTTGTAACACTACCTCCTGAGGTTCTCCATCACTCAGCTCTGGAGCGAAGGCGACCGCTTTGAGGCTTCTGTATACATTAAGGGGTTTCTGCATAGACATGCAGCAGGCATGTTGCAAAGATACTGTTGTCATAGGAGCCAAGGGAGGTTGAGGTGGGAGCTTTGTACTGCTGCTAGTTGAAATAGCTCTCTATCATTTGATCTGTCTTGTAGTTGTCCCTCTTGGTAACAGATCAGATGTGTTGCTTGTTGCGTGGATGGTATTTTGGTTACACAAAGGTGTCTCTATGACTTTCATTGTAAAATGCTCCACAAAGATTTCCTAAAAACTGGGCTTCCTTTTTTCCAGGGGGGATTCAACATCTTTCCTCTTTGACTCATAGACCTCAGAGTGATAAATTACTCTGGTACATTCCAGTTTGGGCCCGAGGAGACCCCCACTCACAAGACACACAGGGGTGGTTTACCCATCTGCAGAAGCAACTGGAATATGAGGGCCATTAATTTCCCCCCCTCGGCTGTGGAAAGAAAAGCCTCACATGCTAATAAAAGTGTGACATCACCAGAGTGCATGCGTTTGTTTTAAACCTGGTGATTATCCCAGTGTTGCCGGCTGTAACTTTCTCACAAGGAAACAGGCTCAGGTTTCATTTTCTTAGCTTCTCTGACTTGGTTTTAGCTAAAAATGACAGCTTTCAAGGATTTTCAATTTCAGGTTTAGGTATCTCTCAATCGATTGTAGTTATAGAAACATTTGCACATGTAGCTACATTACTTTTGCCATTTAGCTACTGAAGTTTAGGAGACTTATAGTCTGATGCGACCTTATGGAGGTTTCTTCATTACCTTCAAAGGATTTCCATTGAAACAGAAATATTCTCAAGGTCTATGAAGTTCATCCGACCTCATCTTTGCTGCACTGAAAGGAGAGAAGGCTTTATTACCCCAGCTTTCTGAGAAATAGACATTTTCTGCCTCCGTATGCAGAATTGGTCCCTGGCTTGTGGTCACAGAGGCTTGGATGAAACCTACTCCTGCTATTATACCAAATACTTCTAATTGGACCAGTCTTCTGTGCATGGTCTGGTTCAAAATGGAGGAGAGAGGTTTGAGCTACTCTTACTGCTGTAATGTGTTGAAATGGAATATTTTATTGTGTAGAAGAAGGTGGGCCCCTCTGTTGTAAGTGAGGCTGTGCTTGTTCGCCTCATATGTGGGCGGAGACAGTTTTTTATGTACCTGATTTTGCATACACATATCTGCATCAAGGTGCTTGCTGCAATCTTTCATAATGTGAAAGATCCATGCACGGTACTCAAGTCAGACCAGGAGGGGCATATCTCCTGGAATTAGCACAACCAAGCAGATCCAGGCATGAGAGTGATGGAGCTAGAAGATAGAAGAATTTTAATTTAAGGCATACTGAAATACCAGTTGTATAATTTTAGCATCAATTTCTAATTGCCTTTCCGTGTAAGAGACACAACTCAGGTATTGCATTAAGCACTCACATACAACTGAACAAATGTCTTACTTTACCAACCCAAATCCAATAAATACAATCCATTTGATCTTCTGCACTAGCTTTATTTTCAACACAGAAGCTTGCCACTTGGTAGCTAGTCAGAGGAAGTTGAAATAACCTTAGCTTTTGTGGACAGCAAGGGTTAATCAAACATGGTCATGCAAATATTGACAGACATAAGTTGCAATCAACTTTTGTCTCTCTGTTCTAAACATTCATAATAAAGTTATCTTATTTCAGCAACATGTCACCCTGTCTATCTCCTTTAACCCTCAAAGACCTAGACAGCGGCTATTGTTCTTAAATGTTTGATAACTTTTGAACTGCTAATCCTATCAACAAGCTTTAAAAGCTGAGCTACAGCGGACATTCTCAGCTTTCTATTGAAACCACATCTATCTCATTCAGCATATTCAAAATAAATTCAGAAGAGTCTGGCGCCCCCCAAAATGGTCTAGGTCTTTAAGGGTTAAATTTTTGGTAGTGTTGATTTTTCTCTGCAGTGTTGAAAGGCGGGTTCTAACTTTTGACCCTGCCTTGTCTAAGTGAAATCCATTTGTTTTCTATACTCCACCCACCTCTTCACTTGCCATTGTACCCAAAACAGAAGAGGTGAAACAACTCCCTCCCTCCCAACCCTTTCTCTTCACCTTTACTGATTGGTTGAGTGAAATGCTAACATAACCCTTCTAAAAACAATGAAGACATTCTTCCCCACTCCCTGTCCATCTTAATGTTAAAATCTCAACATCATTAGATTTTTGTGTGGCTGAAGAACCTATACAAGAACATTTTTAAGGAGGCATAAGAAGGTATATGAACTGACATTATGTCCACTGCTGAAAAAAAACAGGTTCTATTTTCCTTATAATAATGTGAGCACCCCCTCTCACAAGAATAGGGGTGCAAAGAATTGCTCTTTTGCGAGAAGCCACAATCTCTGATCTCTTGGTCCCTTCACATGAACCATTGTTGAAACTCTCCCCGCATGGCTAATGCACTAATGCCTGAGGGGACACAGTGTGTCAGATAGGGCTGATAAGTATGAACCCAAGTATTTCTTCATCTCCTCCAGTGAAGTCTGAGCCCCATCAGCACACACACATCACACATCAGCACACACACAGCAAACAGCCCAGCTCCCTGCCAGTTTCCAATCAGTTTGACAGCCGTGCTGAGAGCCCTGAGGACATGCAAAGTGCTCTTAGCCTATATAAAGCCTCTGCTGCATTCACAAACATGCAAGTTCAGTCCTGCTCCATGTGAGAGGCTTTCATTACAGGGGTTTGAAAGGAAAGTTGAAGCATTGCAATGAGTGATTTAGCTTTAGAAAGTTCATCAAGAGGAGGGCATTAAAATGACTATGCTTAATTCACTCAGTATGGAAGCAGGATCAAATTTCATGGAGATCCAGCCACTATTCTTCAGCATCTTATTGTGGTTGATCACAAGATCCTCTAAATAAATCTGACTTACTTTATCACACAATTTAAATACCTGATATGTTGCACTGTCATTCTCTGAGGTGCCAGGTCTGCTTGCAGCAGGACGGTTGTGTCTCCGATTGTTAAGATTCTCATTCTTATCATGATCACATAACTGTGCCAACAAACATGCTGACCAATCTGTGAGGCTACTATGTGGTGTTTAGGCTAATGCTAAATCAGCATGCTAACACGCTGACTTGCTTCCAATGACCATAACCATGAGCATGCTAACATCCAGTGGCAAATAGTACAATTGTCACCATCGTGTTCGCTGCCTTGGTTATGCATATTCCTGTTTGCTGATAAGCATTAGAAGTAAAGCTGAGGCTGATGGGAACATAGTTAATTTTGCAGGTGTTATATATAAAAGCATTTTATGTTACAGTACTGGACAAATGACAAAATAGAATAGAATAGCCTTTATTTGTCATTGTCAGGTGTACAATGAAATTAGAAGCGCTGCTATAATTTTATAAATACAAATACAATAAAAACAGGTAGAAAATACGTATAATAGAATAAAAACACAGAATAATATAAAACAAATGTCAAATATACATATATGTTGTTGATGAAGATAAAGTGTGATAAAAAAACAACATTCCAATGATGTACTGAGATGCTCTGGACTCCTGATCTTTTCTCTCCAGCTGTAACGATCATGTTTATACAGACCAAAACAAACACCACTTCATCGTTATTTTAACAGCTTTTCCACTGAAATAAAATTCCCTCTGATCGTGAATCACATCCCGGTTGTAATGTCTGACAAATTAATCAAATCAGATTGTTTTCCCATATCCCTGCAGCCCTGGTGGGTTGGAAATAAACACAGCTGTGTGTTTCTGATTGACTTGTGAAGTTCTTCCATCTTGGTGCTGATATGAATGTTTACATCACTGTGGAAATTGTTAGTTTACTAATTTGGTCCTGGTTTGTTGGTGTGCAGAAATAATCTGGTTAACCCCCTAACGGTCAGTTCACAAACTTTCCTCCTCGTACATTGAAAAGAAAAAATTATGCAACTTCAGTTAAACTGTGCAACATGACAAATGTAGACATGCACGTTCCTTGCAATGTATGTACACTACAAGTCAAAAGTTTGGACACACCTTCTCATTCAAAGTTTTTTATTTATTTTAATTATTTTCAACATTGTAGATTAATACTGAAGACATCAAAACTATGAAATAATCTGGTTTTGCCATAATCTGCATTACAAGAGTTGTCAAATAGGGCTTTCCATTGTATACTAACCCTACCTCTGAACAACACAACTGATAGTCTCAAACACATTAAGAAGGCAAGTCATTCTACAAATGAACTCTTGACAAGGCTCATGTTCATTAGAAACCATTCCAGGAGACCACTTCATGAAGCAGACTGAGAGAATACCAAGAGTGTGCAAAGCTGTCATGAAGGAAAAAGGGGGCTACTTTACAGAATCTAAAATATAAAACATATTCTGCTTTGTTTAGCACTTTTTGGTTCATTCAATAATTCCATATATGTTCTTTCATAGTTTTGATGTCTTCAGTATTAATCTAGAGTGTTTCAAATAATTAAGATGAATACAAACCATTGAATGAGAAGGTGTTTCCAAACTTTTGAATGGTAGCGTATATGATCTAGACTCAGTGGTAATGGTTGTTGTTTTGGTATATATGTAGAAATTTGGATCGTTATTGATAGATATTGCTTGTGTTATTTGCATGCAAAACATGTCCAGCCAACTACATGATCCAAGCTAATAATAAGCGTAAATATCAATGACAGTGTTTAACTTTTATCTATTAAACATGTCTCTCATGGGTGAAAATAATTAACAAATAGCACTGCAGCACAAACACCCTGTAAACTCTAAATCTGGAATATTTTACATTTTTTCCGTTACCTCCCAAAAAATCCCACATTGACACTTTCCCCTTTTTAGAGCTAACAATCTTCAGAAAGAAATACTTCAGCTACAGTCTCAGACTTTAAATAGAATCCATATTTTATTAAGGGGGGAGGTTTTGTTTGAGCTGAGGAGGGTCACGCAGGGAGCAGCACCGTAAGCTGAGACTCAAGTCAAGGATTGTCCTGGAGCTCATAATCTTTGGGAATACAACTTTAAAATAAACCTGTATAATCATGGTTAGAATGAGGTATGATGTAAGAAAATTAACCTGGTCACCATTTGATAAGATAAATTATTTTGATCAAGTTATCAGCCGGCTGTTGGATGAGCCTCTGGGAGGTGGTCATACTTTCCAGCTGAGCTCCATCATGTGTCTCTGTCAGACACCAAGATCCTCTGACGCGCCATGATCTCATGAGAAGTTCACGCTCGGAACCAAAACCACGGCTTGGAATAAAAGAGAAAATGAAGACTACCAGGAGTCATCTACATCAAAGTTTAGTGATAAATGGTAAGACATAAGAAGTCTTGCTAATAACAGCACCAAGAGTTTTTCATTTCACAACATGAAGACCCAGCTGTGCTTTTACCCTTTTGTCTTCACAAATGAGTTTCAACCTTCAGAGAGAGAGTTCAAAATCCAAGTAGAGCATAAAGCAGCATTGCTACAAGGTTTGGAGTCCTCCCACTCTCACTCCAGTACAAGTCAACTCTGCCATTAATCATGTGACAACAGACAAAGAGTTTGGGAAGTGTCTTCTTGTGCTAATTTAAAATAATCTTTTAAAGGAAACCCTAAATTTCACAAAGTCATCTCAATAAGCACTTTAATAGTCCGTATATTTGATCAAGACCTCTTCTGGTAACACTGTTCCAGTCCACCATTTTCCCCTTCTCGTGCCTCTCCACTCCTCTGTCTGCAAAGTAAACAAAAAGTTGAAGTCGGACTCTCAGAGGCAGAACTTCCATCCCCCTCAAAGATAGCTGGCCAATGACTCATGCTCAGCGGCCTCAGTCCTCCTCACATTTTCCACAAGGTGCAAATCATTTCCCCACAATCATGTAAAACTGAATGTACATGTGGTGAGGCGTTAGGCCATTCGAAAAACCTTCAGACCACTGATTTGCTCTGGTTGTTTCAGTCCTCTGGTTGTGACTGCTGGGCGAGAGAAGTCATAGTGGAACCCTTCATCCCATCTGAAGCTACATTCACAAAGATATAATGTTCCTTTGTTTGCTTTTAAATTATTAATAACTGTCTAGTTTGAAGATGGAAGTCAGGATCTTTCATCATCCATCAAAGCATCATAAACATGTGTTTGTAATGATGTTCTGCAGCACATGACCCAATATACACTTGGATACTGATACACACTGAGGAATAGATGTCTATTTCAACAGTGAAGTTAATTTATTTCTGCCATAAATGAGATCCTCTCCTTTTTGTCCTCCCACATTACTGAGGAAATCCCTTCCCCAGATTGCTTGCTCGGTGCCTGGAGGAGGAGCTTGTCTGTGACTGTGACTGATGACTGTTGTGTTATGGTTTCGCTTCTTCATTTGTCACTGGACATACCGATTGGTTGCTCTGTTTGAGACAGTCGTCAGGACTTGTTCTGATAGCCCCGTGACAACCTGTAGAAGACCATGCATCATGATAACACCACCGCTGCTGGCAGGAGCAGTTGAAAAGGACAGTGGTAACAGAGGTTTAATGGACTCAAGCTATTTCAGGTGCAAGGAAGTTTTCTTGTTTTAAAAAAGAACACTGTAGCCTGGTCCTACAAACCTGTTGGATATTTCCTTCCTCGAAAATATTTTGCAGGACTAATTTATAAAGCATCCAGGAACCTGGGTTGTTAACATTGATGTTAATTTTCAGTTACAATGCATGCATTGTGTTTTATATCAGTGGTTTATTGTGATTATTGAACCAAGCTGCAACCCCCATGACTAAAATGTGTAGCAAATTCCTCCATCTGTAGTACCTTAAATGGCCACTTGAGGCTGGCTCCAAAAGCATGCCAATCATATTGACTGAATGTAATGATGAGCAATGTGTCTCCAGCCTTCTCTCATTGTACAAAAGTGAAACCAAAATTCCCCCTGCAATAGTCGCTGTCATATTTTGCTGGTGATGATGTTTTTGGGGCCAAAGTGCGAGCAGCAGTGATTGGCTGATAGAGTGGCTGACATCCTATCCCAAAACACATATTTAACATGAAGGTAAAAACGTCAGTGATACCTGAGGTCAGAGCAGTATGCAGTAGAACAGCTTCTGGTGTTCATACACTTGTGGTTCAAGAAGGTTCAATGACTTTTGTCTTAGTGTTTGAGGCATCTACGGCTTATTTATTCCCTAAGTCCAATATGCATACAGATACAGATGGAGCCTTCATACCATGACTGAAATGTTAAAAGTGAGCACGATTTGGCTCAGTGGTTCAAGCATGGCTCCACCCCATGTATAGTCCTTGTTACAATGAACACTGGTTTGACTCTCTGCCTTAACCCTTAGCTGCATGTCCTCCCTCACACTTCCTGTCTCTCTTCAGATTTCCTATCGACAAAAAATTGCCCTAAAAATAACTTTACAAAGGAAGTACACTGTCGTAAGATAGCTTTTTCCATTAAATGCGTGCTGCTCAGACTCAAATGGTAGTCAAAGTAGACCACCAAAGAAGATGAAGATAATCTGAAATAAAAATTATTTCAATAAAGACACTTCCCTTAATTTAGTACTTTTATAATATCACAGAGGGACTGAAGTAGAGCGTGGTTGCTGTGATGATTCACTCTTAATAAGCATTCCTTTGGCCTGTTTATTTCAGGATATTGTGTACTTGTGTCAGGAGTTCAGCAGGAAGGCTGAGGAAACAATTAATTTCTCTTTGGGGTAAAGAAAGTTGACCCTGAGGTCACTGCTGCAGACGGCGTTCAGATGTGGGCACCGAGGAGGCCCCTGGTGTCAGTTTCCTGCACTCATGCTTGAAGGAAATGTGCTTCGTGCTAAAAACAACATGCCCCTGCAGTCCAGATGAGTCTGGGATTACCTGATCAAAGAGGCTAATTAGGTGAGAACACAGATTAACTTCACATTACAGTGAAAACATACAAATTAAAGGACATGATATCTATTCTTTGAACAGTTGAGTGTAAAACTGAGAAGATTATTACTCAATGACCTGTTGCAACCTTCATATTTTCTTTAAACACAAAGTAATACAGCTCCTATCATACAATTTATTAAACCTATAGTGGCTCACTGATCCCAGCTGAAAATAATGCATGACCACGTTGAATCAGGAGGATTGATCAGTCCTCATCTGGTTGAAAGATAATATAGAATTTCCATTGAGATGGCTGTTGTATGATGCAGAAGAACAGATTTACAACACATTCTGAAAGACAAATATGGCTTAATGTTGTGAGTGTTTACTTGCGTTGGAGATTTTCTGCATGGAAAGTCTGTTCTGTTAAGTTAATCAGTTTTCTTGTTTCAAGTTGTCTCCTTGTTATTGTCTCTATTTTATTGGCCTCAAATGTCTCCTGGGCTTGGAAGGGGGGAGGGGGCTGAGGCTAGATGACTTAAACAGACGGGCCAAAAACCACGAAACTGCATGTTAGGAAAGAGGGGAAGAGTCTTCAGAGCCTTGGCAGTCAGAGACTCCGGCTCAGCTTGGAAGGAGGATTGTTGAAGTACAAGTTGGAGATAGCGTAGGGAGAGTTTTCCGCTGTAGGAAGTTCGATCACAGCTTACACCTCCTGGGGGGATTCTGTCGAGGCTCTCTGCCTGTTCAATAAGCTCGTCCAGGAGTTTCACTTTCAGTACAACAAAATAAAGGTTTTCGTGTAAGTTTATTGATGGCATTATCAAGTTCAAGTACAAGTTCAGGCATCGCTCAAACAATATATTGACAAAGGTAATGAGTTATTACATCTTCCTGTCTTTTACAAACTTAAAAACAGTAATGAAAGCTTTTATTTCATCATCTGTTTATTTCAAAGTTGTCTAGAAAAGACTTCTGAAAACTTATTTACAACACAGCATTCAGGTCCTTCCAAAGGGCCAAGAATTAGCTGAATTCAGAATTATTTTAACAAGATTTAACTAATCAAATATAAAATGGTTGATGGCTTAGCTCCAATGCACAGTTTGGACTTCTTCCTCTCAGGAATGCACCCTCAGGCCTGCCAGTAAGTTTCCAAACATTCAGAGTAATCATGCAGTCATGCTAAGAGCCTGAAAACCAGACGGTTTTACTTTTTGTAATACGAATCCAAAATTTCTGGAGATAAATCTATGTCTTCATTTCAGAGTGAACCGAGAGATGACAGGAATGAGAGGAGGCAAAGGTGACATGCAACAGAGGTCCGCAGGCAGACGTCAACAGGACAGGCTGTGGTTAATTGTTGTAGCTCAGAATCTTCTGGAGTTCGAGTTTATGTTGCAAGCAATGAAGTGTCTGTCAAAGTCAGACTGCTGCCCCTCTGATGACAGGGTCCATTACTGTGGTCCTACAGGTCAAAACTCACCAGTCCAGAAAATATGTATTGGGCTTTCACAAAACTCAAAAACTTTTCATAAAACATGAAGACGCTTCCAGGTTCTTAAAAAAATTAAACAATACTTATCACATATGAGTATTTACTGAATATAAAGATAGAGGACGTGTCTCTACCATGTACTGTATAAATAATGGACGTAGCATCTGTGACGTCACCCATCTGTTTCTGAAGCACTGTTTTGAGGCCAATCCGCGTCGGCACACATATTGCTGCTGTCGAGCGATTGTGACGCAAAGAGGCGGGCTTTGAGCTTCCAAGCCAACAGCTACAGTGTTCCCGCCTGTCAATCAAGTCAGCTGTGCCTCTCATTGGAAGACTCGTAATCTCAATATCTTTGAAATTACCACGTGATGAAAAAATTCAGCCCCAGTACTGTGTGTGCCGATTGAGAAATGAGCTGTCCAGACTACACTCATCTTTTGTACCAGGCTGTAAACATGTTTATTTCTGCAGTAAAGATCAGCTTTTTTGAAATGGTGTGTATGTAGTTTTACGTTATTTCTGGAAGGAGGTTGCCGTTTGGTCTCTACATCTTTGATTTGATTTGATTTGATGACTTTATTTCAAACATGTAAAAGTAAAAATACAATAATAAAAAAAAAAAAGCAGAAAAGAAGAAAGAGTTATACAAACATACAAGAAAAAAAATAAAATAAAAAGAAACAGTTTTACAAAATAAACAAAATCAATATTAGCAAGCAGTGAAACAATTTACTTTACATGTGCGAAAAGGAGTAGGAAGAAGTTTAAAACTTATCTAATCCTACCCCTCTATTCACTATTTTCTGCCATTATATGAGTGCAATCCCACATGTCAAAACTTCATATATTATCTTCATATTTATGCTAACAAACAAAAGTAAACCCCTCATGATTATATACACTTGTCTTCCTCCTTGTACCTTATGAAAATCATTTCTTTGTACTTCTTCTTGAATTGAATTATGTTTAGACATTGCTTTAGTGCCATACTGAGACTGTTCCATAGTTTAACACCACAGACTGAAATAAAAAAGCTTTTCCTTGGGGTCCGAACACTCATCATCTTTAATCTCAACTTCCCTCTGAAGTTATAACCCCCCTCTCTTTCACAGAATAATCTTTGAATATTTCCTGGAAGGAGATTTTTGCTAGCCTTGTACACAATTTGTGCAGTTTTAAAATCTACGAGGTCAAATAATTTCAATGTTTTTGATTTGAGGAACAATGAATTTGTGTGTTTGTGGAAATCAACATTGTGAACTATTCTGATAGCTCTTTTCTGTAGGACTGACAGTGGTTGCAGGGAGCTTTTATAGGTGTTTCCCCACACCTCAGCACAGTAACTGAGATATGGTAAGATCAGTGAACAGTAGAGAATAAGAAGTGATCTATGATCCAGAGTGTGCTTGGCTTTGGCGAGAACTGAAATGCTTCTTGACAGCTTGGATTGGACGTGTTTAATGTGAAGTTTCCAGCAATTTTTTTCATCTATTATTACACCAAGGAATTTGTGTTCATGCACTCTTTCTATGTTGACCCCCCCAATCTGTACTTGTATGTTATTGTTAGATTTATTGTTTCCAAATATCATGATTTTTGTTTTGTTTAAATTAAACGATAATTTGTTTTTGTCAAACCATATTTTTAATTTGCAGATCTCCAAGGTGATTAAATGGAAAAGTTGCTGGAAATTTTCACCAGAAACTAAAAAGTTTGTATCATCAGCAAAAAGTACTATTTTACATGCCTGAGAAACTTTGCATATGTCGTTGATATAGAGAATAAAAAAATAAAGGTCCCAACACAGACCCCTGGGGGACACCACAAGCTATGTCCAAACATTTCGACTCAAACTGTCCCATCTTCACAAACTGTTGCCTGTTTTTAAAATAGCTTCTTACCCAGTTCAAAACCAATCCCCTGATCCCGTACCGTTCCAGTTTATTGATTAATATTTCATGATTTATTGTGTCATTGTAAAAAAAAAAATGAAGCCAAAATGTGCTCCCCAAATATCAAAGTGAAGTCATTCAAGGCCAAGGTCTGCGCAGAAGGGCTTAGCTCTTGAAGCAGCTGTATTGACACCCAGCCCCTTACACAAACTAAAACACACAGGGCAAACATCCTCATGTTGGTACAGTCCACAGCAGAACAGATTATTGTGCAGACACTTGTTATTGAAAGTTCAACAGCTATTGTGGTAGTATTAGTTAAGTCTCTTGCTGTTCCTTCTCTGTAATTTGGTGCACACAGCAGTGCAGGAGCCAAGTCTGTCACCTGAGCTATCAAAGATGTTGTTATGCCTCTGAAGTGACTATCACATGTCCTGTCTTATAGATAGGTATAGCTTTATTGGTCTTTAACAAGGACATTTGTTGCTACAGTCTGTACAAGGACACATTCAAAGAAAACTCAAATACCAAACATCCACACTCCCTGATAACCATACAGTACACATCAACCCACACATCCTACATGAACCCACATATAGTATACACACACAGGAAAGCTACCGGGGTGTTTTGTTCAGTAGTACGACTGCAGATGGGACAAAGCTCCTGCCAAACTGAACTCGTTTCCAGGCCGGGATCTATCTACGGCCAGGGAGCAGTGTGAAAAATGTTACTTTCATAAGTGTGAACACATATTAGCATGTTTCCAAGAAAACATATACACAAAACTGAATACCTTTGGGTAGCAATCCTGTTTATCCCAATAAAGATGATGATGGTACAGGTCCAAATAGTTTGCTGCAGAGGTAACAAGCTATCATGACTATGACACATGATACCTGTAAGAACTGTATGCTCCCTCCACATATGCCAGATGTTGGCATTAGATAACTCATAAAAACATATCTTTTCCAGAAAATGAACTCAAACATAAATCATTCTGATAACTAACTGTAATGTCAGAAACCATGTTTGAAAAAAAATTATTTGATTTGTAACTTAATTTTATAGTTTTAACCTAGTAACCTTTCTGCAACCAGCCAGCAGGAGAAGCTCTAAAAGTTTTGACTTCTCTTTTGGGAAGTTTTTATGTCATCCATCTTTTTAAATACATAGTCTATGTTTGTACCCTGTGATACAGTGTCCCCGAGGAACAGGAGGCTGGAGTTTTAGGGTTAAAATATTAAAGGATAAGTTGTTTTTTCCCAAATTTCATTATGTTTTGTGAAATATCAGTGTTTTTAAAAAGATCAGGTTTTTTTTCATCTTCAGGGTCACCTAAGTTGATGATAAATAGTGAGTGTTGTCTTTTAAATTACCTTTAAATTATTACTTGTCATTTATTTAACAAACATGACTTTGTTGCTGTTTGTTACTGATAATCTTTTATTCTCTATTTCATTTTTATGGTGGTCACAAAGCAGTTTTAGAGGATTGCTTCATAAATAAGGTAATATATATATATATATATGGTTGTTATCGTGCAGCTGTGTGAAATATTTACAAGAATGTAGGCCATCTCCAGGTTCCTTTTCATCTCTGTGTGATAGTCCGACAGTTTCCTCTCTGATATACAACATGGAGGTCTAAACTTTACAACAGTCTCCATGTGCTCTCCATGTGCTCCCACATTCTTCCCGTCCAATCCGATAGTCTAGTTTACAAGAAAGCAACACAAGGAAAAGGAATTATGTCTGCCAGATTAAAATGTGAGCTTGAAAATCCGACCAGGAAACAGAGGTAGTCCCTGCTAAAAGATGGTAACTCTGTCAGTGAAGGGTGAGCTCACTGATAGTGTGTGAGCTCTGACTGCAGAGTCTGTGTATTGCAATATTTTGGCAGGCGTTTCCTTGGAGACTTTGACGCAGCTAATTATTTCCATTCTCTGTTTCAGACCAAAGCTAAGGTTATTTGAGAATAAATCAAAGCAGCACCCCATCATGCCTGTCAATACTTCAGATCCAACAATGGCTGGAGAGGTGGACATAATGTACAGCAGCTCCCAGAAAAAAAGTATTAGCTCAAAAGCAAACAGTTTTCTTCAAAAACAACTTTCAGAAATGCAAAACATGCTGAGTTAGTCATATTTTTTTATTTTACAGTACTTTGGAGGTAATTGAAACTGTGAACGACTCGTATCCAAAATCACTTCAGCAGACATTTTCTGCGACTGCTGTAGTCATCAGCTTCAACGAGAGAAATACTCAACATCACATTAGAGCAGGAGAAAGTGTAATTTGTATTTAGGCATAAAAAGAGAACCCATCTGAAAATGTTTTAATAGGAGGAGTTTAATATTCTGGGAGGAGACAGTGGAGTGAAATGAAGAAGGAGGATGTCTGTTAGTCCAAAGTTTTAGTTTACCACTTCCTTCTTCTGCAGTCCAACCATCATAAAACCCTTGATCAACTGACAATTGAAAAGAAACCTGCTTTATGAAATTCAGCTTTGCCTTACACTTGACCTTAACTCAAACCCAACAAACACATTTTGCCAAACCAGGGTTCAGCCACCAGACCAAAAGGAAAGTCATTTAAATGATGTAAGCTCTATGAAAGTTATGTCGCTTTTGAACGACTCTCTGGAACTCAACATTTTTGCAAATGGCCCAAACTGCCTCAACTAAATCCACTCTACTTGTTCCACTGTAGTTCAGTTGTTGGTGTTAATGCACTTCCAAGCAGGTTTGCAAATTACACAGTGGAAGAAGTGAAAGAAACCCATTCCTCCTTTGTAAATGAGAAAAAACGAGTCACAATCAGCTTATAACCTTGGGTTCGGACGGGTTCAATATCTTGGGGGAGAGATCACCAAGATTGGCAACTTGTCTGGACAATAGCAGACTATAAATCTTTTACTCCAAATTAACACAAAAATGCAGTTCCAGTGTTAGATATACTCTTATGTACCATGTTTTACTCTTCTTACTTGTTATAACATTTAATTATGCAATAAAATGAATACTCACTTAAGTCAGACACTTAAAACAAAGCATGTGATGTAAAGTTGGCTTTCTGTTGTTGTACAGAAAGTTGCACAGATTTATGTTTATGAATTAATATTCCTGCAAACAACATATCCATTCAGTCAGTGACGTAAATCAAAACAAAGTACTTATCACAGTCTATGCTCTATATACAAACACAGAAATACCGTCTCTAAAGGAAGTTGGATTGACAAATGCTTAGTCATCTGTCTAGCCGCATTGATATCATTGTTTCTTACCTTATGCCAAACTCTAACATTTCATCCAGTCCGTGCAAGAGAAAGGCAAGTTTTACTTTTCAGTGGTCGGAGATGGATTACTGGCATTTTTGAAGTATTAAGGCAGGAAGCAGAGTTAGATTATCATCTCCAAACCTCTTGAAATCTGAATCAAATAGTCCCTCTGTCTTTTGCATTACTGTAGCTGCTGACAGCATAATGTTTGTAACTGTACCTCTGTGTAAAAGGAAACCAGGAGTTGTAGACTGATTTGCTGCCTTAACTTGGAGATGACCCTAGAGGCAGATGCTCACAGTGCAGGCAAAACCTTTGTTTTGTGAACATCTAAAAATGTTCAAAAAGTCTATGTTGACCTAAAATGTGGCACCACAAGCAGCCAAAGTTTTGACTTGAATCCACATCTGATCAATGGATTGGCACAACCTTTCGTAGCGGCCTTCATTTCTCCAGAGGATGAACTGTGATAACTATGGTTATCTGTAGACTTTACTATTGAAGCTAATGGTGTCTGTGGTTTGAAGTGAACATTTGCATCTGCGGGCAATATAAGTGACTTCCCACACTTTACATTTGGCTGACATCAGAGAGTTGTACCTGATTTCATCAGATTGAGGGTAGCTTTACAAGAATCAAAGCTACATGGATTAAAAGTTATAACAGGCGGAGCTATAATTGACCTCATCTGCAAGTGAAGGTGTTCTTTGAAAGGTTTCTGGAATGTCTCCCTTATCATAGTGGCCTTAAGGCGGAGCCAGAGCAAGACATCTTACACTGAAATGGCCAAGCTGGAGGGCTGAGTTAGCAGGGGTGGCATGAAGTTTGTGTGCACACACAGGATTTAATAAATAGCATTTATTTACCATTGTGGCTGTCAACGGATACATTTTGTTCAATTGCAATTAATCGATTAATTTTAGAGACAAATCCCATTCTTAGCTAAATAGCTAAGGACTTAAAAAGTAGATGTTTTTCCAAAGTGAAAAGTCAAAGTACTTGCCAAAGGAAATGTGCTACATCCAAATTTAACAAGCAGCCTGTTGCAAGGCTGTATAAAACATGGACAAAGTCTGTGTAACGTCACCCATGGGTTCTGAAATTCGAAAATGCTGACTCAACATTATGTCAGGCAACCTAACAGACAAAGAGGTGTGCTTTAAGCCTCCTGACAAACAGCTCACCTGTAAGTCAACTCAGCCATGCCCCTAATTTTACAAATGTTGCTCCATAGCATAAAAACATTTTTGAACCATGCTGTAAACTTGTTCTATTTGGCTGTAATAATGGGCTTGACTTTTACAGTCAGCCTCCAGTGGACAATCATGGAACTGCAGTTTTTAACACTTCAGCATTGGCTTCATTTTTCAACACTGGATGTTGCCGTAGCCCTGATTGTTGTTGTAAACAAAACTCCTGCCTCTGATGAGAAAAATAACCTATGATAGATTAGGAGTTTAAGATGACCAATCAGATGCCAGGGGGAGAGGCCGCCTGGTTGCCGAGTCCAAATAGTTGATCCAAACACAAGTCCTGCCTCTGACAAGGCAATCGATCATAGCTTAGAATAATGGGGAGGCCAATCAGATTTCAGAGGGAGGGGCATGGCCACCACTCACTACAATGGATCCACCCCTACCTTTTGGAGAAAATGGGTTTTGGACATTGATTCTCATATTTAATCACCAGAGTCCCAACAGACAACTAAGACGGGGATGTTAGTTTTCATGTTTTCTGGATCAAATGAAACAGTAGTGCTTACAAAATGGACTTTAACAGGCACACTGGCTTTGAATGCAGACTGCAGGCTGTTTACTTTCCTATGAATGAGTCCAAAACAAGCATGTTCACAGACCAGCAGGAGACAAACGATGATTTAGGCAAACAAATTCCCAAAGCTTCCTCCCTACCTTCACGTTTGGAAACGCTCTCAAAGTGACTAAATCTTCAGCAAACAAGGGGCAACTGTCAGTACTTGCAGTGTTTGCAGTTTCCCCTTTTCTTGACTGTTTCCACACAAAGTTAAACTGAAGCTTCTTGTGAGTCTTCAAGCACGGGGACGCTAAATTGGCCGGCCCTGTTAGTGGGTGGGACCTACAAGAAAACAGCTGTCATTCTCATTAGCTGTGCTTTAGTCTCTTAAACCCCCTCCTCTCCACACACACACACACACACACACACACACACGCTGATGGGAAGCCAATCACCTGATGCTTTTAGCACCTTGTGGACCCGGCACACAGCTGTTTCCTGTCATTCTGTCGTGTGGGGCAAAGGTTTGGGAAAAACTGGGTGTCATTTTAAAGAGTTGGATACAAGATTTTAAAGTTACTACAATTTCAATGTTTCATAGAAGGGCAATCATTGCTATACCAAGTTTTAACATTTTAAATGGCGAGTAAAAACAGGCTCATAAAATCACTTATATGGTCTCGTTTTCAAGATTGAAGAGTTTTGTACTTGCAACAATTTGCAACAACTAAATGAAACAAAGAAAAAAAATCTCTTTTGAGAATACTTAGCATGTCTTTCTTTCTGTTCTTTGTATTTTCCCAAACATGAATCATTGGCTTCTTGTAATGTGGTGTTCAAGTGACTTGCAAAACTGAACTACAATAGCTTCCTTGATGTTTTTTGGGTGAGGAAATGGCTTTTCTCATTCCAAGTGTTTTCATCCTACAGAGGCAGAGTTCCATTATAACTCAGGAGCATAAACTGTATATATCTGTGGTTTTATCTTTAACACATGTTCAATTTTCTTCAATAAGATGGTGTTGACAATGGTGTGAGAGAGATCAGATTGTTCTAGAAAACAATCACAGCTTTACCTTAGGATCCAGATTAAGGAGATTCTAAGTATCCTCGTAAATTGTGTGGAGCTCAAATTAGCTTGAAGAAGATATCAGAATCTAAGATACCACTCTGAACTGAACACCGGAGTTAGATTCCACCTTCTCACCATAAGTCAAAAGGTGTTGACCTCTGATTTCTCTCTATATTTAAACTCTGGATTCCCAATCGTGACCACCTAGAGTCCTGACCACCCACAGACACTGTCACACATAGTTTCACTTCCCTCTTTACCTCTGTTCCTTTACGTTTGACTGTGGACTGTGTAACTCTAGAGAAACCACACATTTTATAAGTAAACATGCAAACAAGCAATGTTGTGTGCTGCAAGTTTTCAGCAGCAAACAATGCAGTTATAAACTCTATTCTTACTTTCATTGTCCTGTTAAAAAGGATTCTCTCGGCTCACTGTGTGTCCTCTCTGGTGCCCCACAGACAGCAATAAAACTGCTCTTTTTATGATCTTGCTAAGCAACCACTTCTGAAGAGAAGCAAAAGTCAGAGACACCTCCGAACAAGCAAAGTATTTTTCCTTATCTGTTCTGTCTGATCTCTTACTGTACGTAAAGAACTTATTAAGACTACTTTATTCTAAGAGACAGAAAGAGACACTGGAAAGTATGAGAACTTGTGAACATGGGTGTAGTTCTCTCACAGCCTGTGAGAGGATGGTTATGGGAGAGGGCTGACAAAAGGGGGAGGAAAATTAGGCTCGCCAGCATTCTTCTCATTTAAAGCTGTAACTACACAAAAAAGCACTCACGCAGTCTGGGCTGGGTCTGCTTGCTGCTTACAAGGAGGGGGACTTTTGTATTCATGGTGCTGCAGTGATAACCTGAGCATTTTTTTTTTTGCTTTTTCATCCTTTTTCCCTTCTGCTTTGGGCACCTGGAAGGCTCATGTCTTTCTTATAGACATGATGAGCTCTGTGCATTTAAGGACTTTCTTTTTTCTTCTCGTCTCCGGGGCTCAGGTTTTGATTGTTTCATGTCAGGACGGGAACAGTGGTAAGTGAACCCCTCTGCTGTTTATTTGTACGCCTAATTGCTGTGGGGTTAAATGTGTGAAGTAGCTGATGGTTGTCCTTGAGCTGACTGAACATTAACTAGGACTTTTTGAGGTGTGTAGTTTGGTTTTACAGATTCTTAATTTTGCCAAAGGTTTGAGTGACTGATCCAGAAACTCCTCCAATTTACTGATAGATGAGAGTCACTACAGATAAGACAGACCTGTGGGATAGTGTTCATGTCTTTAGTCTTGGGTTGGATTTTGTTGTGAATGATTTGTAGCGAATCCTCTGTGGACATGACAGCTACATGTGTTCTAATATGTTTATGAATTGTTGTTTTCTGTGGACAGCTTCCTTTAAATGTAGTCTGTGTATTGAACATGTAAGTTAGATCCCTTGCAGAGATGATTTAGACATACTTCTTCTGGAGGCTTTGTCTAACTTTCAAACAGTAATAATGAAGATGAAACCAACTCCGCTGTGGATTATCTGCAATTGGCAAACACGCCGTGTATGTCAGGACACAGTTCTGTGGACATCTGTCAGTGATTGACTGTGATGTCACCCTCAGGCACAGAAAATGTGTGCAGAGGAGGGAAAAGAGCACCTTTGCGGTTTTAAATTTCTCTTGCACTGCTCAGCCACTTTGGAACATTCATTAAGCGTTACCACAAATGCTTTTCTCCCCCCCCCCTCTCTCTCTCCCTCTTTCGAACAGCGTTGTACATCTGCTGAAAGAATTTGCGCAGCAGAGCTTGCGCGCCTGTGAGGGAACACAGGCTGCATGTTAATGCGGAGCAGATGTGAGGAGACATGAGAAGCAGAGATGCTGTTGGAGTCTTTGAGTCACTCGGTGTGACTGTGGGGCTGCTGATGTCAGATTCAGCTGGCAACATCCACACCTGGAACACCTGAGTCTTCTTGTTTTACTTGAACCGAGCTTCCCCCTTTTTTTCCAGCTCGAGTGTTTGATGTGTCGTCACAGGGACTCTGTTGTTTCTGTAAATGATGTCACACTGAGCTCTGGAAACTTCACTTGATGGGCCCCTGATGGAGTGTGAAGTCAAACAGCGTAGTCACAAAGCATTGTTTTTTTTCCTTAAAGCTGTCTGCATCAATGTTGAAACAGTTCTTGCTTGGTATCACAAACTGAAATGAATCGGCTCGGCTTTTTAAGTTCTCATCCCAAAGCAGAGACAGTCAGACGATACTGTGGTACACATTAGAGCGCCACCCTGTGGTGGACGAAGCATGGGGCCTAAATCCTAGTTTCTGCACACTCTAACTTTGTGGAATGAATAACAACAAGGACATTTATGAAGCTTTAAAAAGGGTACAATAAATATTCAACCAAACTTTGAAACTTTCTGCTTCTGTGGCATGAGAAGAAAAAGTGTTCCTGTGTTAATGAATGTTTGTCTGATGTGGTTTAAAAGCTCATGCTGGCTTCTCCTCTGACTGTCATGTGAGACAGCACAGTGATGTTGCAGGATTCTTTCCACGGAGTAGTGGTGGGTGAGGTGATTGCATTTCGACCAAACTAAAACAGTGGAAAGTTCTCGGTTTTTGTAGACTCAGGGAAAATGTGGTTCACCAGAGCTTTGAGACAATGTACTTGTGTGTGAGTGTGTGTGTGTGTGTGTGAGGCTTGATCCATGTGAGGAACAGTTACAGTAGAGGATGCTTTTTTTCAATGAGCAGAGTTGTTAGCATTTTAGCACAGATGCTAATAAATATTAGCTTGCTTTAAAACAACAACTTCTCTTCACAAGCTAGTTTTCCCCCAAGATGGCCTCACAAATTCGATCCCCAGTGTTTCTGCTTTTAATTGGGGCTTTTATTTGGAAAATTGCAGCTTCAAATTGAGTGCGGTTGAATGCTGATGCAACTACGTAATTGAGAGCAGACTCATTCTCTCAGTTAACTATCGACAGTACTTTTTCTGAAAAATAAAAAGAAGACAGCAAAAGTTGAGGACACTGAGGTTGATGCAAAGATTCCTGCTGATCTAGTCTTTGTTGGAATTTAATGAATCAAATGTAAAGTGCTTTGAAGACTGAAAACATGTTTAGAGCAAATGTTGAAATTTTTCATCATGCAGCTCCAGATGAAAGTCATATGTCTGCACATGTGCGGAAAGTTAGCCTGCACAGGAACACAAGTTGGCAAATGAGATCAAGGAGCAGACTTTTGGCGAACAATTGGAAAAATAGTGATGCCAGCATAAAGTACCGGGATAAAAATACATCAAAACTCCAATTCTGCTACCTTTAGGAGAAGAAGAGGTGTTTAACGGGATGTTTGGGGGAAGGTTTAGGGATGTGAACATGGAATCAGGACAAAAGAAGGAGTCTGTGTCTCTGTTGTGTTAGCCTCAGATAGCTTCATGTGGGGCTGTGTGTGCTCCCAGACACTGACATAGCTGTAAAACATCTTCAAAGATGCCACTTAAGGTCATACATCAAAGAGACCAAACACTCAGACTAACAGTGAGTTTGGTTTGGTGGTAGAGTCACTGATGTCTCACCGTCTCCTGGTTCTTCAGATTTTTTTCCAGCAGAAACCCAAATCTACAGAAAACTTCTCTCTTTAGAAAACACTCGAGCAGAAATCTGGCATTCTGAATCAACACACCAACATGAGGTCACCCTGTCCTCCAAATTGCTTCCAGTTGTTGTTGCCACATCACTGACATCGCAACAAATGGGCTGTTTTCTACCAAAGCAGAAACGTCCAAACATGTGAATTCAACCAGGTCCGCAGACGGCTCTGATTAGAACCACATGCTGCATTTTTGAGCTATGACTTGATTACACGCCTCTTTTCTTCTCCAGTTAAAAGGGTCGAGTGCCACAGATTGTGCATTGTCTTGGGTTTCACGTTTTGAGGAGGTTTTATCTGAAGTGAACCTGAGAAGTTTCGGTGGCACAGACGATTGAGCTGGTTGTAATGCAGCTTGTACCTTTAAGGACTGCTCCATGGGAACTACTTATAAACTAAATTATTGCAGTCAGCAAATGGAGGCTTGGGGAGGGGGGATGATTTCCAGATGTTAAAATAGTGGCTTTGGCAGTATTTGGATATTATTGGAAAAAGAGTCTTAGCCTTAGAGATAGTTGGAAGAGGAGGATGTTAAACGGCCGATGTCAGTTATTCCGTGTCAACCATGTTTTAGGTTGACTTGGGCATGGATTGATGTAGAACTTATTGGCTCACAGTTTGTCTTAACAGGGATCCTGTAACTGTACACTGAACACCTCTTCAGGTTCAAGTTAAAGCATCTATTTGTTCAGAAGCCTTTCAATTAGAGCCCTCACTGACAGGTTTCCTGCTCCTTGATTGTCACTTACCCTCCAGTCTGTGATCCTCTCAGATCCTCTCAGATCCTCTCAGCCCATCCATGTGGGAGGATGACAGGGCAGGACATAAACACTGAACGGGCTGGGTTCCCATGTTCTAATTAAGCATGAGCCAAACTGCTGCTTGTAATAGTCATACAGTAAGAGTTTAGCTGCCAAAGTCACACGTCAAACTTAGGCTTCAGGTTGTTTTGTGCTGTTTATGGAGTTCACTGCATCCAAGTGGTGATACTGGTTCAAGTTAAAGATGGCCTCAAGGCTTTTGACTCATAGGGACCCTATTAGCCTTTTTCCCTCCTTACTTAGAAGTTTACCATGTTGACCTGATCATATGTTGAACTCAGCCTCTGCTTGATACTTTAACTTTTTGTTAACCTCTCTAATGTATTTTGCATATATTTGCACACAGAGGTCTAGATTGTCAGAGGTGCTCTAGTTTCTGGTTTTGTTGAACGTATGTTGCCCAAGTAGTATTGACAAATCAGGTGTCAGCTGGTATGCAGTAAAAAAAGTCCATGTGGTCCAAGCAGGTAGAACACACACCGCCATAATTACATCCAAACTTCTATTTGTGGTAACTTGACAGTGACGCATGTATCTATATAAAGAGATATCGCTATGCTAGGGTAGCTAACAAGTCATTCAAGATCAAACCTTTTAACTATAGTGACGGATCTGCCTGCTGCAGTGGTGTAAAGGCCAATCAGAGCATCCCTTGAATTCATCAGATATGCTCAGAGTAATGTGTGTGTGATTTGCTGTCATGTTTAATTTGACCTTCGTTTCTGAAAATGAAATATTTGATCACAAAAAAGATCAACCTGACCCTTAATCAACAAACAACCATCTAAAAGTAGTTGTATCCTCTTTTTGACAAAGATAGACCAGACTAAGTCTGCATTTTTACCTCCCACACATCTTAAATCATAAAGTTGTTATTTTGGCAATCTGTGTAATGTTCCTGTCTACTGTTGACCTGAGATTGACTTGACATGAAGTGGCATGTAGGAGGCAGGAAAGGTCTGAAAAAGAGTGCTACCCTGTTGCATTATGGGAAATGTCAAACCAAACCCAGACTCAGCAAGATTAACTCCGTAAACTTTGACTGTTCTTTTAGTTATCTGACTTCTGTTATTTTTACTCTTTTGTTTATAACTATCAACAAAATAATATGCTCTGTGCTGCTTTTCAGCTTTCCAAAACAATGGTCATTAATCACTTTACAAGGTATTTTAAAAGAACCATGAAAATGTTGATCATTAAAAACAGGTAACATGAATTAAAAAAATCTAAAATTATGCATTTAATGCAAACATTTTCTGTCTCCACAATCAAAAAGTAATATCATCAACCCAAATGTGTTAAAAATGATAAATAACCGTCATGTTAATACTTTGGAGTGGAGGAGGCCAGACTCCAGTGTTCCTGTACTAGGTGTTGATACAGCTGGATGTAGTTTTTCCAGAAGATCTGGAGGACTTGCCCTCTGGAGCTCATCCTCTGCAGGTTGGCAGGTCTCGGTGTAATATAACTCTCCCTCTGAACATGTTCTCTCTCCCCTGGTGACTTTTTCAAAGGCTGCTGTAATTGGTTTAAATCTTCCAATTTCATGAGATCCTCTGTTCCATATGGTGGCCGTTCTCTTTAGGAAGAAGTGCTCTGGGCCAGGTGATGATTCAGCAAACCAGATAAAAGGGGGTAACTTTTGTAAATTACAGTGGAGTCACATTGTCTCTTGATAGGAAATGTAAATTTGAGTCATGGTAGCTTTAAGAAAAATACAATGTTAATTACATTTTATGAAAAAGTAACAAACACATTTCTTTGCTGTCAGCCTTTTCTCGTAGAGTCTTCAAAATTTGATAATTTAGCTTCACGATTACTTCACTGACTTGTTTAAATGCCACAAAATGTTGCCTGTCAGCCATAATTGCAGGTTGTGGTTCAGCCTAAATTCTATGTTGTTGCGAGGTTGTGTATATTACCGCTGCTGAGGGTTAACAAGTGGAGCTACATGGGTGTTGGTGGGTGACAAGGGTTAGCAATGTGGCCTGAGTTATGTTTAGGCTTTAACTACTTGTTGGACAGCTGATTGACTTCATGGTGAAAGACTCATGTACATGCAGTGAAAGCCTTCAGGTCCTATTAGAATCCAGGTGGTCTACTTACAGTGGTGCTGAAACACTGAATGCTACATCACTGCCTTCTGTTAAGAGGAATAACATTAACATTTATGCTGCCTCAGCTGGTAGTAAAGATGAAGCAATGTACTGTTTGGTTTTAACCAAGTCAACAGTTCATTAAATAGTCCCCAAAATGTTCCAGTCAGTCCAAGTCCACCTTCACTTCACTTTGTTTGTGTCAGTAAACAACAGTTTTTAATCTACTTCAATTGGAAGCACATTTGCCTGAAACAGGCCCCAGTCTTACGAAATCTCTACCTGTTAGAGGCACAACTTTCATGTACTGTAGCTTTCAGGGCTTTCTACCTGAAAGCTTCAACATAAAACAAGGAGATCACTGCTGGTGTCCCATGAGAACCAGAAGGAAAGGTAGTCTGACAATAAAGCTACTCAGCTGTGGGGAAAACATTTAGTTAAAAAACGTGTACTGAAGCAGGCTGATGGGTGAGTGTATGGTTCCGTGAATGTATGTACAATTATACCTTTTCATTTCAACATTAGGTACACTGTTGTGTTTGTATATCATACGAATACTCATATGTAGGTGTGTATGTATATTTATGTAAGTATACAGCTCTCTTAATGCCTCCATTATGAAAGAAGAGGACTGAGATGGGGTTCAGGGTGTTGTATTTTACTGACTGTGAATTTGTAAAGCACCTTTCTTTTTTTTGTGAAAATAAAAAAGCTGAAACATATAAAACGTGTACTGTTTATAGAGTTAACCAAATTAATGTATATCAATTTAATAGCTAGCTCTCCTATAGACACGGATCAGCTGTAACATTATGACCACTGAGAGGTGACATGAATATCATGGATAATCAATTCATGATGGCACCTGTCAGTGGGTGGGATATATCCAGCACCAAATGAACATTCAGTTCTTGGGTTGATGTGTTGGAAGCAGAAAAACTAGAGGTGAATAAGGCTGTAAGTGACTTTGTCAATGATTGAACTGTGTTAGTTAGATGACTGGGTGAAACCTCTCCAGCACCTTTTTTGCGAGCTCATAGAGAAAATGGTTTACACTGTGTTCCCACATAAAGACTTGCATTGCATTCAGCAATGTACAGTTTTGTGCATATGTGTAGCTCCTTCTAGTACCACCAACCAGCCAGTTACCAGTAGAGTGGTTGAGCTCAGCTGGCTTCTTCTAGCACCATTGGCTGGGTGAAATACTGAAGCACCCTTCTTTTGTACTTGAATATTGGTTGCACCAATGTGTAAGACATGACCCACTTTTTGGATGACAAAAAGGTATTAAAAATAGGTCTCTCTTAAGTTATAGCATGCTCAGGCTATTATTTGAAGGTTTTTGTCTGAACTAACAAAACCTGTTGATTTCTCTCACTTAATGCTGATTGTGTTTGTTTCGCTCATTGATTGGACCTGAGTTTGCTGTCAAAGATGGTTTATTATGTCTCTTGTACTCTGTCATTGGAATCTGAGGCGGCTGTGGCTCCAAAGTCCTCCATTGAACAGTGATATTCTCCAAGAGACTCATGTTCAGAGGGAAAAATGTGAGGTTCAGTAGCGTTCCAACACTCACACATAGTGCTGGATACTTCACTACGTGAGACTGCCAGATCTCAACAGAGGGTGTGATATTTCTTGAAATGTCATCTACGATTAAACTCATCTTGTGTGAAAAGCAGATGTGGTAGCTTGGAGCAGCGTCAGCTCAGATAATTCAGCTAAAACGTGACAACAGAAGTTTTTCCAGCTCAACAAGGAAAAGTAAAACCAAATGAATTCTGGGTATACCTTTTTCCTATTGGATCATGGTCTGCTGCATCAAAATAGATTTCTATGTGACAGAAGGGTGCATTCTTTAGACACAATGTGAGTCTGTGCTGCCCCTTACCCACTGGCCGCAACGTCCAGTCAGTGTTCCCGAACAAACACTTCTCACAGAGCCAGACCAGTGAGATGTGGAAATGTCTGCTTGTAGCCGGTGACTCATGGCAACAATTTAACCTCAATGATTTCACCAAATGAGTAAAATGCAGTTTCAGAGCAAAGAGAGGGAGTTTTCTGAGTATGAGCTGATGCTTTCGTTGGAAATCATTTGATCTTGTTTGCTTTTAATTATCAGATACAAGGCTTTCCAAATCAAACTACCTACAGTATGTTCTCTGAGATGTAACTGTTTACAGTAAACTTTAGAGTAAAGTCCCAATGTTGGTGTAGTAATTTATAGTCTGTGAGCTTTAAATTGCATCCACATGACATCAAACACAAGCATGTAGGGGTTTTGTAAATAAACTTCAGAATGAGAGCCAGATGGAGTTTCCTAAAGAAACAGTATACTGTAGAATAAGCGTGTAATCGCTGTGGTGTGCAGACATTTTGACTTCACATTATCGGCCACACCAGTTCAACAAACACATCAGGTTCACAGAGCAGTGCCCTGCACGATGCCAGTCTTTATTTACCTGGGTTAAATGTGAGCTCTGAAGATAGGCTTTGAGTCTTGATTTCTGTTTAATCCTGTGCTCCCTTTTTGTTTTTAAGCCTTTCACTGATGTGGCCTCGTAATGAAAGGGATTAGCTTTAAACATGAGGAATGACCGCAGAGGAGGAAACTTCATTTCATCATAATTTCATAAGTACAATGAGAAAGGGGGATTGAAGGGGAAGAAAGGAGCTAAGTGGAGGGATCAAGAGGGCTGAAAGAGAAGAAGGAGGAAGCAGAAGATGAAGAGGAGTTAAAGCAGGGGAAGAAGAAAAGAGCTGGAAAAACAAGAGTGAGAAGGTGAAAGGGAATGGAAGAAGTGGCAAAGAGGGCAGCCTGAGCATTGTGTGGCTATTAATGGCAGATACTTGACATTGGTCTTATCTCTACCCCCTGGAGGCAGCGTATCACGGGTCCAACTCCAGCATAGGAAGTCATGTCAAAGAGGAATTTCCGCTGGATAAGCATGTGTCTCCAATCTGTGTGTTGTCGTGATTGACTGCTTGGATCCACCGTCCAAAAGATAAATATGAGATAAAACATTGTTTGTGTAGGACTATTGTTTGACATGGTGTGGAAAATGCCTGTGTGGTATACACATTCAGCTAGAGAACCATCAGTATAATCAGGACATAGCAATGTTGTAGTCAAGATGCTGAACCTCAAGTCAGAGTCAAGTCTTGAGTCCACAGCGTTCAAGTCGTAGTTGAATGCAAGTCAGCAGAAGATGCTGAGTGCATCCTGGATAGATGTGTGTTTAAGTTTGTGGTGGTCCCAGTCTTCTCTTTGATGGCTCATTATATCACTCATGTAGCATTGCTCTTGTTTGCATTATTGCAAATTGTTTGAAATCTTTAAAAACAAAACTTACAATTTTTAGGCATCCTGGACCTGATGCTGAACAGTGAGTGAGCATGAATGTGAACATCTTCCGCTTGAGGCTGGCTGCAGAAACACAGGAAACCACATACACACCAAATTTTAAAAAAAGATGATCTTTGCCACAGATATAAACATGTTTACAGCCTGGTTAAAAAAATGGCTTGGGTCTACGCAGCTAATTCCTCTATCAGCAAACACTTTACGGGGGGTGAATTTTTTCTAACGCAACAGTTCAGAAGATATTAAGATTACCAGTTTTTGCCCAAATAAGGACATGACTGACTTAACTGACAGGCGGGAACATATAGCTGTTGGCTAGGACGCTCAAACTCCGCCTTTTTACCTCACACTAAGTTTGAATGAGTTCAACATTTCCAATATGGCTCCCACCAACAATTGGCTTCAAAACAGCGCTCAGGAACAGATGGGTGATGTCATGGATACTACGTCCATTATTTATACAATCTATGTTTTTTAATCCTTGCTCCAAATGAAATGAAATGATTAGGACCATATAATCAAAACTAACAAAACAATGAGACAGTCTGCTTGCATCTTCGCAATTAAGTCCAAGTCCTCTCTCCATCTTTGAGTTTGAGTCGTCAGTGCCTGAGTCATGTGTCCTAAAAATCAGGACTCCTGTCCAAGTCATGTATGACAAAATTGGGACAGTGTGCACAGAGGTGAAGGACTGTTGCCTGTACAAAAAGCTTTAAAATGTCAAAACATGTTAACTTTGAAAGGGTCCTTTCAGTTTTCTTACAATCCAAAATGAGGTCAGCTGGCAGACTGTGAGCTCTTTAAAATGGAAGACTACCGTGACTTTAGCCTTTTTTTTTCTGGACTCTGCAGTTTGGGAGGATGTCTCTGAGGCTCACACAGCTGCTGATGACATGTTGAATCAAGAATGTAACTGTTACTAATGCAGAGGAGGAGTTCCAGCAAACAAACTGCAGCAGATCTGCCAAGGACTAATCCTCTGCTGATGGCAAAGCAAGAATGCTCTCAGGGTGCTGTAAAATCCTGCTCCATCCGTGGGTGCTGTTTGGGGATTTTCTGAGTGATCACAGGGACAAAGATGGCAATATTCCATGGTTACTTCTTTTACCAGGTACATACAGCTCAAACAGAAAGTGGAGTATTTTGTTACTTGATGTATGAGTCTTACACAAACAATAACTTCCTCCAAGGACAGTTTACAAAAGGCAAACCAAATAAAGTCATGGTTGTTTTAAGAAGGTATTCATGGTCAAGAGAAGCTAGCTAACATGTTGCTGCGTGCAGCACGAGTTGATCCTCAACCAAATAAAGTTGTTGGAGCATTTTAAGGGATAAAGAAGGTCATGTTTGGTTTGTTTTGGAAATAATTACCTTCATTTTACTTACCACTGTCATTGTTATAATTTGTGATTACAGCACTTCTCCATCATCAGTGTTCCAAAGAAGGCCAAAAGGCGAATTAAGTGTAATTTACTGAAATGAAGACGTTCCTTTGAGCATTCCTTCTTTCTTTCTTTCTTCTGCCTACATGTTTTAAAGACACCTCGACCAGTATTAAGAGTATGAACAACAACGTTTTCTGAAGTTTTTTTTCTTTTCCTTTAAAGTTATATTTTTGTGGCTTTTAGACCTTTATTTGTTTTGTAGAGGAGGGGACAGTGGATAGTGTAGGAAACCGGGAGAGAGTGGGGGATTAACATGCGGGAAATATGCCACAGGCTGTATTTGAACCCGGGCTATCAGCTACTTGGATGTGCAACTTAACCATTAATCTAAGTCCGCGCCCAAGTTTCCTGAAGTTTTTTATGTAACAACAGTGGCCAACATGCTCTGAGGAGGAACATTATTGTGTTACTTTAAATGTAAAGTTTAGAGGCTTGGTGCAACATTTTGCTTCTTCAGCATTCTGGGTTTTTTTGTCGTCCATTTGGACTTAAAGTGGTACTGAAGACGTGTGAGGGCTGTGGTTGCAGGCAGTGAAACACATTAACCAACCTAAAGTTGTGGAACTCATCTGCAAACATCAGGAGATAGTTTTGGTCATAAACATCTCTCAACAGCTTACTCTACTCCAGTGTTTAAAGTTACTATCCGTAGAACAGAAATAGAGGTATTGGCCTCAATATCTGTCATCAGTTATCCAAATATTGGCCTAGTTCACTGAAAAGTCCAGTACAGTCAGAAAGAGGCTAAATTATCACCAGATGATAGAGGACTGGTTCCAGGATTGGCAAAGGTGTAACAGAGACACTGTATCAAACTATCTGAAACACGTCTTTTCCATCTGTACTCTCAGTTTATTGATCGTTCAACATACATAGCTGAGAAAGTCTTATATTGGCGCAGCATGGGTGATGTGGCTTTGGTGACTTTCACAGATGCAACTCCACAAAAGAGATCCAAGAGGCCAATGCTCTGTAAGGCTTCTTTAACCCCTCTGTATGATAAAAAGCAAGATAGCAGTCTGCTCTAACCTCATCACCTCTCTCTGTCTTTGTCTGTCTCCAGCATTTACAAAAATGCACCCCGCAGTAAACTTCAAGGGCTCCACTGAGCAATAAAGAGAAAGTGATAAATTCTCTGCGTCCCCTGAGGCTCCAGCGTGAGTGATGTCACTTCGGTGAGGGGCCTCACGGCGTCCACTCTCTCAGGCTCACTCATAGCCAGTATAAACCACAGCTCACACTGGTGACTGTGAGAGCCACAGCAGTGTTTAAAGTTTTTGAATAAGAATGATTGTTCTGCAGCCAATGGGAGTCCCAGGTGGTTTGTACCTGCAGAGAGACAGTCTCTGGAGGCTGCCTAGGCTGTAATCCCTCCCTGTTTTTAGTGCAGCTCAGCAGACTTGAGCAGTTGCTGTAAGAATAATAGTGTTGTCTATCCAAGCAAAGTAATAATAGCTGTCTGCTGTAAGCCTGGACAGCTGATTTAGTTCACCTGGAATTAAGTCATAGTTTCCATCCCAGAGATGATACTGGACTACAGCCATCTCAAGCATATCACACAATGTTTGGAGGATATTTGGCCAAAGCATCTGCTTAGAAACTTTTTTTTTCTTTTTACAGATTGGCCTCTGCCTCAAAAAAAAAAAAAAAAGGCCTCTCAATAACATTGACTTTTCTCAGATGTTCAGAAGTGTAGCACATTTCTGAAAAGGCCTCCTCTCTAAATACAGACATGGAGCATCATTTTCAAAGAAGTATCAGTAAAAAAAATGATTTAATTTGGCTTTTGTACTCTCAGCATTTCTCTTAAAGTAAAAACAAGTACGGCTCTACTTTGGGATGTTCTGGTGTCCAAATTATTAAGAGGTACTTTTTGTATCGCTCCAATAGATAACTTCAGCCAACACTAGACAAAACTGGCTTTAATGACGGGATCGTACTCCTTGAGGACAAATGTTCCTGATCAGTGTACTTCAACCAAAAGTGCTTGTTTTTGCCAAAAGCAGGCACAGGTTGTTATTCCAAGTTTCTGACATAATAAGGAAAGAAAAGGTAATTTTTTATCCATGAAATCTGTAACACAAGCCCCTTCAGAGTCATCACACTCTGAATGATAACAGTAATTTTAAATACTTAAGTTGTTTACTGCTTTCTGAACTGTGTGTTATTGTGCGATCCTTGTGTCTAAAGCTCCTGCACAACCTCCAGTTTGTGTCAAGTTAAGTGCCCCTGTGGACAAAACAGTGCATCTTAAATCTTTACTTATCTTGTCTTGTACAGGTATAAGTTGTATTTTTTGTTTGTTTTTAACCAAAAATGTTGTCCTTCTCTCTTTAGCTGTCAAATATATGTAGTGTTGACAGCTTCCCTGCAGGGCTGTGTCCAGAACACAAACAAACTATCTAATCAAGAATGCAGGAGAAAAACAACTCTCCAATATGAGGCTAAATAACACATTTCATCAATGGAGTCTGGTAGTTTCTGAAGAAAGTTAGCTTTCAGCTGTTTCTGGTTTAAAAATAACATTTATCTGTGTAACAGAAAGTAGGGCATTGGGTGATCCTTCAAGCATAACAACTTAAACCTTTTAACCTCTCCTGTGAGGAGTTTTTAGTTGGTTATAAAACAGACTGAATCAACAGTGATGCTTTCATTTGACCTAAAAAAGCAGACAAGAACACCAGAAACGAGACTGATGATTATAATCTGGTCATTTTGAATGTCTGTAACAGCTGCAAGGGATAAGTGTCAGAGCACAGCACAACAAAAGAAAAGCCTTTTCTTACTTTTCCAAAGCAAATAGAAAAAGTTAGTGATACATTTGACTGTTAAAAGAAAGCAGGATGAGGTTTTTTCACCAGAAAACCCCTTTTACAGGGTGCTGGTGGCGTGGCGGTCTAAGCGCCCCACATACAGAGGCTATAGCCCTCACCGCAGAGGGTCGCTGGTTCAAATCCCAGCCGCAACCATTCCCTGCATGTCTTCTCCCACTCTCTACTCCCCACGTCCTGTCTCTCTTCAGCTGTCCTATCTAATAAAGGCAAAAAGTCCAAAAGAATGTAACTTTAAATAAAGAAAACTCTCCTTACATATGGACAGGACAAGATCAGCAAATACATCAGAGGTCTCACTTTGTCAGAAAGAAACAGGAAGTTACTCACAGCCAATTCAAACTCCCAAAACTATATAGATGTATTCATGCTCCACTCTAAAAGAGGATTAAGACTTTTTAAAATATTGTTTCAGGAGTGATGATCCCACAATGCACTAGTCTGCACATACAGTTATCAGAGCTGGTGTTTTAACAGACTCCGTAGTTTCATTAATTATAGGACATTATGGAAAGAGCATGAGCTCTGGCTCACCGTCTATTGTAAACATAAATGATTCTTTGACCTCACACTTTGCAGTCCAGATGAAAATGTAAATATTTATGGGGGAACATCCTTTGCCTGAGGCCTCCACAAACGATACACTGTATGCTGCTGCTGTGGCCTCACTGCTGCATCACTTCTTTGAGCTTTAAGAATAACAGAACTAAGATGGGCTTAAAAAAGAAAAGCTAATGGGGAGAAAATCAGAGAGAAATAAAACATGAAAAGAAAAACATCAAAACAGGACAAACAGAGAGGCGTGCAGGGGAAGTCCAGAAAGAGACCGTTTTCTCTGCTAGGAGAAAAAAGGAGATTGGAGAGCTTTATGGGGATATGAGAAAAACACAAACTAATGCGGAAGAATCAGTGGGATTTAAAAAATGGAGCCTCGGGCAGCCATTTGGTTTGAGGAGAGGAGGCAGCGTCACTCAGCTGCCTCAGTACTCAGGTCAGACAAAATGTGGAGGCAATAAGTCTCTCCTGCCTTCAGGGTTCAGCTCTATTTAAATAGGCCATCTTCAAAAGCAAATGAAAATTCTACCCATCTATGAATGGTGACTGTTCGTCATGTTGATCTAATCATTTGGCTTTTAAAAGCCAGCATCGCAACTTCTGAGTACTGTAATCTGTGAACACTGTCAGGAGGTTGTGCAGCATTTGGGGATTTTGTAGGTTTAGCTGAGACATTTTAATTGTCATTGTTGTCTGATGAGTTTGATGTTGCACATTGGAGATGGTTTCCAAGTTGCTGTGTTAAACTAACCCAGGATTACTGTTGCTCACATATTTCAAGCCAGATGCATTGCAGACTGAAATGTGTTCAGCACTGATCTAAGCAGCAGACAGCATGCATGGTGATGACTATGCTGTTGGTTAACCGAAATTATGGGAAACACATATCATTATTTATTCCTCATGATTCTGCCATGCACGTTACCTCAAGGAAGATCCTGCTGAGTTTATAAGAAACTGATCCCTCACATTTCTGTCTGGTGAAACAGAATAGAAATATATATTTAAGAAAACTGGACATAGTTTGCTCAGGATAGTCTGCAGCTGCAGCTTTCATATGGACCATTCCTTCAAATAACCTTTGACAGTGAGGTCTGTGTATTTCAGACACTTTAGGGCTTTCTTTTGGATATTCAAGAAGACATTTTTTTTTTTTTTGGAGCAAAGTTGATTTGAAATGATGCACAGGCCTTGAAATATGATGTGCTGTAATATATAATATATTAACTGCCTCTTTTGTAGCATTGGCTTTCTCATTAGAATTTCAGCAACACTTGAAGACTGTATAACAAAATGCTTCCCACTCAGAAAGTCTGCACAGAATCCACAGTTTACTCTTCCACATCTGGCTTTGTGCTCAGTTAACGTTGAACACCGGGACACTCTGACCCCCTGTATATGCTAACGCTCTGCTCTACTACACAGGAATGACTGAAGTCACCTTTTCCTTTGCTGGATACTTGCTTTTAAATGGACCAACTAATGATATTTACACATTTCAAATGTTACAGCTACTTTACAGATGTTAATGTGTGTGTGTGTGTGTGTGTGTGTGTGTGTGTGTGTGTGTGTGTGTGTGTGTGTGTGTGTGTGTGTGTGTGTGTTTGTGTGGAGATAAGATGAAGATTTTGTTCTTACTATTCATATATATATATAGGCTATATATGCTCAGATCTGATGGCTTGACTGTATCAGCTGTTCCTGTAGTGAACATCAGAGTGAGGGCACACATGTTACTTCATTTACTTGTTTGTTTTTCATAAGTTAAGGTTGGAGAGGCATATTGTTCACAGTAAGTAAAAAGTGTCATTAAGTTTTTCAGCTTGAGCAATGTTCACTGGATCTATCTTTAGAGGATGTGAACACCACATGTTTGACATTCAACCAGCACTTTGTGTAAGACCTGATTTCAAATCAGAAAGCTCCACCCGGAAAGCTCAGCAGACTTTTGAGTGATTGTTTCTGTACCTCAAAAAATAAATGAAAGAATCTGCTTTTGACTGAACCAGCTCAGTTCATTTGGATATAATTGGAATGTTTTTTTTCTTCTTTATTTCTTCATTGTTTATAAGAATAGGTGCTCTGTTATGGACCACACCGCTGACCGGGATAAAAGATGATGTGACAGAATATGTGTGAATGAACACGTTTCTCAAATGCATGGCTTTTCTGTACAGAGATTCCTCTCCCCCAATGTCTCTGATCCTTTTTGTCTTGCCTATAAATGCTTATACACAGCACATCACAAATGATGTCAAAGGTCGAATACAGCGTAACGCATTTATTTCTTTGACAACATAGGCTTGAAGGTTTTATTTGGATAGTTGATTTTAATTTCTGAGTGAGCAAAGTATTGAAAGTTGTGATATAGCTATTCACTGAAAGGCCTGTTTTTTGGTTTGTGTTGTGCTGAAGCATTTCTAAACTTGTTTTACTTTTATGTAGAGCTGTTGCTATTGTGTTGTGTTGCACAAACTTTATTGTGATGTGGGATTGCTAAAAGGCGTCAAACTGTTTTGTGTGCTTTACTGTATAAGAACCAACACACAGAGGGAATATGCAGTTTGATGTGTTAAACATGTGTTTGCATTCCTCTGTCCTCTGCATTTAATATGTTTTTTAACAAGAAGTATTGCCTGCTATAACAAGTCTGCAACTTTTCTACATATCTTGTGCAGAATGGCAGAGAAAAGAAACATCAAGAACTTTCATGGTCACTGAGTAACTTGAATATTATCAAACATGAAACCACAGAGTTGAAACTTAGAGGGAAACAGAGGAAAAATCCACATGTGTTGAATCAGTGTGTGGAGCTTCTCCTCTCTGTAGTGCAGAATATGTTATATTCTGAGCACATTCATGCCCTGCAGAAAAAAGGCTGCCCTGTTTTTGAACTTTGACCCTTACGGTGGTAAAGAGCCTCAGGCCAGGCCAGAGAGAGTCCAGCCTGTGAAGTGATGATCCACTTTTCAGTTTTCTTTCAACAGCTCATGTTTTCTAATTCTGGAACTACACTAAATCATAGAAAAATTCCAAACATGCCATCTTAGCCAGTTAATGAGTTTAAATGCTCATGCTGCAAATTTCATTGTCCATATATGTAGACACAGAGCCTGTGAAACAAGACATCCTCTTAGTAATT
This sequence comes from Notolabrus celidotus, assembly GCF_009762535.1. Lineage (NCBI taxonomy): Eukaryota > Metazoa > Chordata > Actinopteri > Labriformes > Labridae > Notolabrus > Notolabrus celidotus. The sequence goes on along the minus strand of NC_048281.1, from coordinate 7,239,362 downwards.
GCTGTCACAATTTTGTGGTCACGGCAGCCAAAGATGGCCAAGAATATGTGACCTTATGCATAACCCAACTTTCAGATAGTTTTGTTCCCATCCTCTGGTTTCACCTACATGATCTTTTTGTGAAATAGTGCCCCTACAGGTGCAAGTCCAAATGGTGCAAAATCAACATGTAAATACCAGTCAAACAAACAAATTGAAATTGATAGGTATGCCCTCTTTATGACCTTCAAAAGCAAACAAGACCATTAGCAACATGATTAACAATTTCTATGCTGTAATTTTCAAAGCCTGAAATGTAATCAATGGGTAGGTGCCAGATCAGATTTAAGACAGCACATGGAAGTCTGTCTTTACATTTTCAACAGCAAATGAAAGCAAAGAAAGCAGAATGAGAAGATTTGTAAAAAAAAAAAATCACTTTGGGATGACTAGATCAGAAAAATGATAAGATATACACCTTGGCACTCAGGGGGCGCCAAATGGGACACAAACCAAAGTGTAGGGTTAAGTTTCGTACTGTAAATTATGAACTTCATGAGGCATGTGCAAGTCGTGCTTTTCACAAAATTGTATTTATATTAATGCAAGACAATTGAATATAGTTTAGGAATACAACAACCAGCTTGTGCTGTTTTTTCACAGTACAAGGTAGGTTACATTTGATACATGCATTAAGTTACGTTCGTGATTCGTGATCTTGTGATTTTGCCTGTGACTGATCCCATACGTTTGGTTGCACATAATACATGTATAAAATGTAACCTACCTTGTACTGTGATAAAACAGCAGAGGCTAGTTGTTTTATTACGTTTGGTTGCACATGGTAGTTTAACTCCTGTCCTCTATGTCCTGTGTTTTTTGACACACTTATCCCTCCAGCCACCACGCCTAAAGTGATTTCATTGCTCTTAAAACTGTCACTTAGCTCTGGGCTTTCCGCCATTACTGCAAGACTACTAAATGCCACCTCTTAACTTAAATTATTAATAAGGGTGGTACTTGTCTCCTAACATGTTTGTGGTGCAGACAGCGTCTTCTTTCCCATTCTCACAGTTAATCCATTTTAACTGAACACTCCGAAATGCAGCCAGAACACAAACCAATTTCAGACTCTGAGCTCTAAGATGGAGTTGAATCAAGGCAACAGAAAGCAAAGAGTCTGTCAGCCAAGCAGAAAAGAAGCGAGGAGGGGGGGATGTGTAGTGGGGCTACAATCCTCCCACCAGTGCTGAGCACAGGATGGGAACAGCTCATAACTGTGGTTGCCTCTTTAAAAGGAAGACCCGCTGAAGACGGGGGCCTGTTGATGGAAAAGCCCAGACATGTAATCAGCAAGCTACTTATTCATTTCAACTTTCCTGGCCAGAGCTTCCCTCCCCTCCCTCGAGATACTGAGCTTTGTTTGTAGAAGCCAAGGTGAGGAGCATGTTCGAACTAGAGCTGTATTTCACATTTCAAGCCCCTATGAGCACAAAACAGCAAATCCTCCATGCTATAGGAAACTGATCGGGTAGGAGACTGTGTTTAACTCTGTAATCCTTTCCAGTCATTAAAAAGCAGAAAGGTTGAGAGCTAATCACAGGGTGTTGATTTACCTTGAAGAAAAACACACTGCTGACACGTTTTTGACCCCAATGTGGCACGTCTGTTTTTTAGGATGGCTTCATCAGTGGACCAATCCCAGGTTGAGCTAAAGGTTCTTTACAGAGGAAAGATTTATGTTCAGCCATGACACCAAGGGGTTTGGAGCAGGAGAGCACAGCTGCAGCAAAGCCACCCCTATGCAGCTGTAACTCATCTGCATCTGGACAAGGAATCAGGCTGCAGTACGTCCTCTCAGTATTAACTATGTCACGTAGGGCGAGTTGCTCTGGCTGCTATGTAAAATGAGTTCAGAACAAGAATGGAAACAAACGTCACAAATGGTTTCATATAATCCTCATCCATTCTGCACTATCTTTTTAAAAAGTGGGGCCATCACTTTGAGTCCTGCAGTTGGACTCGTTTCTGAAGGAAATGAGAGTTCCAGTTGTCTGTGACTCATTGTTTCCATAAGGTCATTTTCTAACCCCTCGACTTGTGGCTGCCATAGATTCCCTCCAGCACAGTTTGTTATGAGTATTTCCATATTAGCTGGGGAAAATCCATAAACTATCTACATTTTTTCTCTCATGCACTTTTTTCCCCCAGTCAGTCACGTTTTTGGACGTTGCAGAGGAAGGTTTATCAGGTTCTCTGACAGACCCACCATCATGTGACCTTTTTGTGTATAGACTGTATTTCAGCTTTATGTGTGGCATTTTCAGCTGTGTATATCATGACTTATCTAATCAAGAAATAACTGTGGAGGAGCAAAGGCTAAATCCCTTTTTAAATTAAGATTCAACTGCTACCCCACAATGGCATGATTTGGTATTCCAATGCGGACTTTTACATTCAGACGCACAAGAGTGACAACGTTTAAACAAACAGCAAGAGACTCACACACTTAGACACACACAGAACTTTTGCATCCAGTAAGTTGTAGTTGACATTGCGAAACTGGATAACAGAGGCAGAACAGTCCCACCCCGAACTGGCAATGTAAAATTGGCTAATATGAGGACTACCTTCGTTAGCAAGGAACATCTGTTATACACAGTTACTGCAGTTTAAATAGTGATGCTAATGTTGCGAGAGAGAAAAAAGCCTTAACAAAATGCACATACTCAGATGTTGCGTATGTAATTGAGGCATTTTTTAGGTAGCTTAGGTCTCAACTTGTGCAACAAAAGATAACGATTCCATCCAGAAAGCTTTGGATTATCTGTTTGATGCTGCTTAAGCACAGATAGTAGAGCGTGCTTCATGCACAGTCCGTATAGGGTTGCCCAGGTTTGCATCAAACTTGCAGCCCTTTGCAGCTGATCATACCACCACTGTCTCTTCTCAGTTTTCTTCTCTAAAAGTCTAAAATAATCTTTTGATTAATCAAATTACAAAGGAACATCAAGCAAACCATAAGATGAATAGGAAAATGTTTACTAAGGTAATAAATCAACTGAGTGTTGATCATTTTCTAGCAGGAGTAGATACCTGGGCTTCTTATACCAGAACAGACTCCCCCTGCTGGTCTTTACAAAGACTGCTGCTTTAAAACACCTCTGCTATGACTTTCCAACCCAGAGGCTACATTGCCTTCTCCTGTATAGTTAATTATTTCTCTTAGGGTTGGGATGTGGACCGTGACTCAAAGGAGAAGATGTTGGTTTTCTTTGTTATCTGTCTGCCGTCTGGTGAGCTGTACTAAATGATAGGTAAACATCAGACGCATGAGTCATGTTGAAAAGCTCCAGACTCCATGTTTTTTAACCAGAGAGGAAACTGTCTGCCCTCGGAGCTGACTAGTGGAAAATCCAGATCAAGCATTCACCATCAGAAGGGAGCATGCCTTTTCACCAATGTCACGATTAAACGGTGCTTTTACGGCGTCTGTGGAAAAGTGTGGGCCCTGCAATGAATTAGCTGAGAGGAGGGGAAAAAGTGAACCTCCCTCTTCTCCTCCTACTCGAGGCTTGCGGTGGGATTTTTAAGACCGCTCTAAAACCACACTTCTCTTCCAGTAAATTTCAAACTCCCAACGTTAAATCTCTGAAAAATGTAATGAAAAAATCACCATCCAGTAATATCATAGATATCCTCGGTGTGATTTGACATGCCTCAGTAAAGGAGAGGAACAAAGTTAAACTCCTGTAAAGATGAAACCGTCCTGAATAGTATTACGACAATACATAATGAAGTATGTGAAACCATATTAAGACATTTATCTCAAAATGCTCATGAGTTCCTAAAAGAACAGTTTGTTCTTTTTGAAACAGAAAAACAGATTTTGTAAAAATGAAGTTGCTTTCCGAAGAATCAAGATTAATGGGTGAAGTGGTTCCAAGCATCTCCCCACAAATGAGGACAGATGCAATCTGGCGTTTCATGATGGACTGTTTTTCATTTCTTGAAAGACCACAATTGAGACAGCCTGATGTTTCTGGCTGGTAAAAGACAGGAAGTCTCCATGCTGAGCTACATTGTGTTTTTGATGCCGTCAAATACTGTGTGGGTGATAGAAGCAGAATAGACAAGATGAACTGATGAAGTTTTACTTGCCTGTTGGAGCGTTGATGCTCTCGTATACACAGGTAGGAGCTGTAGTCCTCAGTGTAGATAGCTGGCTATGTGAAGAAAGATAATAAAGAGTTCAAATCTGAAGGCTGTTGTATGTCTAAGGATCTTTTTTAAAGTTGTGTGGGATAATTTGTGTTCATAGGTGAGTGTGAACTACAATTGGACCAATAAAAAGAGGAGAGGTATTGAAATTGGCATACAAGCATTTACAGAGAAATGTTAAGTGTCCAAAGGAGGGAGAAGGTGCAGGTCTTTACGAATTAGTCAGGGGCAGTGGGATTTGTACCTCATGGTTATCACCGCTAATGTAGTCTCAACTCTTGTACTAATAGCTAGCAGGGTAGTGTAAACAGACGGTACCAGAGAGAGCTACACAGCTGCACATAAACTGCATGTTGAATGTAAGTCTTCATGCTAGAAAACAGTTTCCCCTTTTTCCATCATTTAAAAAAATAACCTTAAATAGAAAAAACAATGACAGAAAGAACTGGTTGGAAAACTTTTTGTACTTTTTGTGTGCCTGTATCTTATACGCCATAGTCTGAAGTATTACCTGATTCTGATCCCTGTACTTTTGAGATTTGATGTTGATAATGAAAGGACGGTCTGATTACATTGTGTCTGAACAGCTTCCAAACTGAGTTTCCTTTAGTACCAGGTAGTTAAGAAGTCTCAGGGATGCATTGTTTTAGTGTGAATTTATCATCCACATGTCATACATTAACCATTTTTGATTGTATACTGGGAGGAAATGTGTTTGATCAGATCCGTGCAGATCCTTTGAAGGTTGAACCTCTGAGTAGGTTTACATTTCAGCTGACTGAAAACAAGGACGTTGGGTTTTTTCCATCATCAGTCACTCAGTAAAATAGATGTGTTAATTTTTGCTGTGTACCAAAAGATGATGCTAAATATGAAAGTCTTAATACTTTGTATTGATGTTAACTTTATTGAATATTCTGACATATGTATTGTTTGATATTAACAGTTCATACAAATGTTAAGTGTGCTCCCCTCGTTACATAGATTGAGTCCCTGCAGTTTTTACTCAGTAACACCGTAGCTTCCTTGTGGATGGATGGATGCTTGCCCTCGGGCACCTTGTTGCTATTTTTCATAGGGTCCCACTCTGTAAATCCTGCATGCTGTTATCCGCTGGTGTTTACCCTCCCACTGTGCAAAGGTTGGTTTCCTGAACCATTCTAAACTGCAGGCAGAGGGCAGGTCTGCAGACACGCCACCACTGACTTCTAGTGGGTCATAAGTGAGGATTGAGAGTTATTGTCTTATTAATGAGGATGTGAAACCTTTTTTTTATATATATGCCACTGACTGAAATGAAATGTTGCCACTCTTTAAAGCTAAAATGCCAGACATATTTAGTTATGTTTTTAAATCATAATGTGGTACCGTATGAAACCGATACTGTTCAAGCTTTAACCTACACCATGCTGTATGGATGAGCCATGCATGAACTTAAACATGTCCATGTGACGATGTGGCTGAATGGATCCTGTCCAATCAGAAACACTGTGAATGATTCCCTTCTGAATTGTTGCTGGTTATATATCGGTGTTGTTTTATATGCTATATTGTTGGAGTTTATAAAAAGTTGAATTGGTTGTTTTCATAAACTTGGCTGATGGAGTTGATTGTGATTGTGATTGTGATCAGTGTTTGAACAGTCCTGAGTTTGTTTTCATTTTCTTTTGACAGCAGACTCATGAGGTGCAGTCTGGACTTCAAACTCAAATTCCTATTATAGCTTCTTCCTGTCTGAAGCTTGTCTTAAACAAATATATAAGGGGCCGAGGCACATTCAGGCACTTTGTCTTGATGCATAAGGCCTCATATTAAGTAGAACTGCACTCTTTTTTTTAGTTGTTGGAGCTATTTGACATTAAGTGTTCCCTCTAGGTCCGGGGAAGCATGAAACATGCTCCCGAATACCTAATGTATCATCTTCTGTTCTAAAAGAAAACAATTTGGTTGGTGCTCCTCTCCTTAACCTCGCAGTAGCAGACTAACCTGATTTACCTGCAGTCTGAAGCTCTGAGCTGCCACCTGCTGTTAGTGTGAGGAACAGGTGTGGGCTCAGAGTCCATCTCTAATCTGAGCCTCCTGAGAGAGGGGAGCTCAGATTACAGAGACCTCACACTCTGTCCTCGTTAATTCCAAGATAAACCCACAATGAGCACGGGGCCACACCCTCTGCTTAAATAACTTGCATCTCCTCACACTTTATTCCACGTAGGATTCATTTTGATAATTGTGATTATTTGTATGTAAATAGCTGTGGAGAATTTGCTGGTGTAAAGTCTCTGGACTCAGTTGGTTGTGGAGCACAGCTCTTGGATGTGAGTCAAGTTTTCTGAGACACTGCCTCTTTCCTCTGGAGGAAATGATCTCATGTCTAACGGCTGGAGACCTCACCAGAGCATAGAGGCATGTTTTCCAGACGGTTCTACCTGACTGTGTGCAGAACCTTGTTCCAAATGAGTCGAACAGAGACTCAATGCTGTTGTTCGTACTTGCATTAATTGAGCTCTTATTGTAGTAAGAAGTGTTTCCTGTAGATAAGAACAACTGTTCAACACTCAACCTGAAACTATGATTTAAATACTATTATTATTGAATTAATTGAGGACTCCTGGCATTTACAAAACCTTGCAGTGTAACCAAACAGAGTTGTAAATCTGCAGCTTGTCCCCCTGAGGCAGCAGCTTGGAGAGGCAATAAATACATTTAAAGCAGTGGTTTAGTGTTCAGTCTTGTTGGTGCTCTCTCTGTTGGTGCTGAGACTTTCTTGATGCTAAATGTGTTAATCCTGCAGCATTTAACTTGTGTATTGATGTAGACCTCGACCTCTGTGATCCCATACAGAAACATGGAAATATAAGTGTTAATTTATTTTCTGTTGAATGGTGTAAAACTAATCTCCTCCTTGTTATCTTGTATCTTCATTACTTTGACTCGTGTTTCTTCAGGTTATTTTTAACTCCAGTTTATTGTGAACACTGACAGAAACCTGTCCTGTCTTGCCTGCAGTCTCATTACATTTAGCAGAACACTGACAGAAAAGACCAAGCTTTAAGTTTAGAAACCTTGAGTGAATAAACACTTGTAATATAATTGATAAAAAGTTGAGCTAAAGTGTTTCCCCTGTGTGTTTCAGGAGATGACTTAGGCTGCACGGCTGACGGCCAAACCTACACCAACAAGGACATCTGGAAGCCGGAGCCATGCAGGATCTGTGTGTGCGACAGCGGCCAAGTCCTCTGCGATGAGATCCAGTGCGATGAGCTGACTCACTGTGAGAAAGTGGTGATCCCTGATGGAGAGTGCTGCCCGGTGTGTCAGAGTGACTCACCCAGCACCGGAGGCCAGGGCGCTTTTGGTGAGTGGGCAGCTGAACTCTCTGGTTACATTTTTAATTCGATTTTTTTTATATAGAAGGTGAATGTAAGGTATGTCAAAAAAGAGCCCAACACATAGAAAAAGAGAGAAATATTGCTCCCATGTGGGAACTATGCATAATAGTAATGATGTCATCAGTGTGTGACATGTTGAAGCTTTGACAGAAATAATCTATGATCTGTCAGAATCAATGAAAAATGATTAGACTCCGGGAATGAGTGCTGGATGTGTCAATTGATTATGTTGGCTTTGTTTACCCTCATAATAATAACAAATATATGTTTAGAAGTGCCACTTCATTCTTATCACACATACTAACTGTGCTGTGGAGGCCCTGGGTGGCAAATGAGAAGAACAAATCTTGTCTTTTTTCTCAATTTGATGTGATATTTTTTGCTAACTTTTGAACAGATGAAATATGTAAGTTACAGAAAGAGGATCCAGAAAGTCTTATTTTTTAGTTTTAGTTTTTTTTTTTTTTTTTTAATGTTATTCTTTTGGGGCATTTTTGCCTTTAATGGACGGGATAGTTGGAGAGAGACAGGAAATGTGGGGAGTAGAGAGTTGGGGAAGACATGCAGCAAATGGTCAAGGCTGGAATAAAACCTGTGACCTCTGCAACAAGGGCTATGGCCTCTGTATATGGGGCGTGCTTAGACCACTAGGCCAACAGTGCCCAAAGTCTTATTTTTCAATGTTGCACATTTTTACTCAGCGTTTTCAAGGGATAAAAAAAAACAGGGGAACTAAAAGTTTTTGCAAAAAAATTAAAAAGAAAAAAGTGAGCCCTTGTGTTTTCATTTGTCAACATTTTAACAGCTAAAGAGCAAACAAACAAATAAAACTATAAAAACTATGATGAACTTTAATATTTTAAACTTTCTTAATCTAAAGAGAGAAAAAACATCACCAGAGTTATTTTATATCTCATTTCCCCAAAGGGCCTCTGTACACTGCAGTTTTGGTAGAATGATGAAGTAACGTGATCTTGCATGCTTTTTTCCTCCATGTAGGTGATGGTGGGGGCACGATCTTCAGGGTAGGTCAAAGATTTCTGATTATTACTACATTATCTCATGTTTTCTGATATTATCATCATCGTTGGGTATGAGTTTGAAATATTCTCTCTGTTTGTTCAGGGTCAGAAAGGAGAACCCGGGGATGTGCCACTTGTAAGTGTTTACTGTATTAACCTTAAACCCAAACATATAGCCAGGAAATGCCTGAAAGCAGAATCTCATTATGTGTTTGATTCTCTTCCTGCAGGTGACTGGAATCAGAGGGCGTCCTGGACCTATGGTGAGCACTGTGACTGTATCTTATTTCATCCATTTCCTCCAGTTGACAAAATTCCAGTAGTTTTTCTGGGATTGTTGGAACTGACACTAGATGGCATTAGAGGACAGTTAAATCCTCTAACTTCACCTTAAACAGTACTCCTGCTGGATTCACTTGTCCACAGAGTCACTGTGACATCTCAGGCTCTGTTGATATCTCTACAAGCATCACATTCTGATTCGATATCAGCACTCTGATTTGTATTGGTTCTGTTTGTTCACCTTAACAGGGACCTCCCGGCACTTCAGGAGAAAGAGGACCACGAGGAAACAAGGGACGGCCTGTAAGTCACACCCAAGAACAACAATGTCAAGCTGTTGTCAAATCAATATATCATTGTTGCATTAAACACAAAACGTTAAGAGCAGAGGGATCAAATTAAGCCCTTATTTCTTTTCACTTAAAGTGAAAAAATCTATAGAGTCATCAGTATTTAAGAATTGAATTATACTTGAACCCTTTTTTAACGAACACTGAAGGACTGATGGAATAAATCATGTTAAATGTTTCTTTTCTTCTGTGAGTTAACATTTTAAGCACGTGTTTTTTACCAGCTACACATCGTTAATCTGCGTCAAACTACAAAGATTTACAAAATGATTGTATTAAATGAGCTTCTTTTTCTCTCGCTCTGCTCCTCAGGGACTGCGGGGCGCTGCAGGTTATGATGGAGAGCCAGGAATTCCAGGTCAGCCTGGTGAAGCAGGACCACCAGGACCTCCAGCACACCCAGAGGTGAGTCTGTTATGGCTTTTATGCACCACAGACACACATTAGACCACCTATGTGCCTGTGCTAACATGTACAGAGAGAGCAAACATGAGAGAGATACCAGAAAAGACAGACTGTTAATCAGCATTCACACCGGGCAGTCAGCGGCTCATTGTGCCGGTTTTCCATGCACTGGTTCATACACTTCCAATAGTGCAACATCAATGCATTTTACAAAATACCTCTACTCTCATATTCTTCTCTTTTAGTGTTGTGCATAAACCAAATCGTCTTGTTATTTTTCCTGTATGTTGTAGACAAAGTGAATAAACTGTGTTGTGTGCTTTTAACCTGCAGGGTCTGGGATCTGTGATGGCTGGAATGTCTGATAGTAAAAACGGACCTCAGGCCATGCTGACTGGCTCAAGGGTGAGAGGATGTTTGCAAAATATGTACTAACCTGAAGCACGTTATTCTTATGCATTGTTGTTCTTTCTATGTATTTCTTTTCTGTTTGCCTGTGACATTAGCAGACATTAGTGGAAAGTTGGCATAGAAAAAGAGTGTGTCATATATTGCCTATATTCTTCAATTTCCCCGTTGTGGGACGAGTATAGGACCATCTTATCTTATCTTATCTTATCTAAAACATTCTAAAGATTTTAGCTCAAATAAAGTTGACCTTATTTAAGAAGTTTTCAACAGTCATTTTAGATGTGATCACAGTGGAAATAAAGCATTGAAAACTTAAGCTGCTACCAAGACATTGTATTATTGAGAAATAATTCCAGTGTATTCATTTATTCATTTGCAGTGATTCAACTTAAAGTGTTCTTTTAGTAACCCATCCCTGTCTGGAAAACATCCATGCCTACCAGTAAGGATGTTTTAAAAGCCCTTAATCTGTAACACAGGCTTTAGATTTAATAGATGGCCACAGTTCAGAAGAGATAATACAACTTCATACACCTTTTCATAGTGTGAAGTGTTGTCTATATGAACTTTCATTAACACTTAATGTAATTGATTATGAAGCCATTTTTGAACACATACATGTATATGTACACTTTTCTACTTCCAATATGATCAAAATTGCAAAATGATGATTAGGATGTTTTAAGCATATGAGCAGCAATAAATCCTATTTAACAAAACTAATCATTCACATTTGGATGCTCAGCCCTGGTGGGCTAATTACAATATTAACCATATTGTTTTATGTATTCTAAATGATCCACTAACTGGCTAAAAATTGGGGGAAATTAACTCTAGCTTTAATCTGTAAATACTTTACATGTTTTAATGAGACAGAAACAGAACCGCACCACTTTGGCAGAATAAAGTCCATTCTTATTTTTTAATACCATGAAAAGAATAAAAAGACAAGTATGGATGAATCATTGATCAATCATGAGGTTAGACTGTTGTGAGAAATTTTGTGACTAGAGATTTTCACAGTTAGTGAGATGAGTTAAATTTGTCCTATTTCAGGTTTTTGAAGCTTTTGCTGTTAAACTGGAGTAAACAACAACACATGTTGAGAAGAACATTTTGTGTGCTTGGTTTGATGATGAGCGATGCATTCAGGGACTATTGTCTGTGTTTTCTGGGTTCATTGAGTTTGTCCTTCAAAATGAACTGCCAAATTAATCTTTAACTCCATGTTGTTTCTCTAACCCCAGAGAGGAGGTTTAATTATCTCTGGCCTCGCATAAGGACTAGTCTAAATTCTGTTCACTTGATTTTGCATCATGTTTGTTTCAGGGAGAGTCCGGAGCAAGAGGACCTCCTGGGCCAAACGGCTCACCTGTAAGTCTGCAGCAAGCTTTGAAACAAGGAAAATACATTATGTGTTTTGTGTTCTTTGTTCAACTTTTAAATGTTCCTCTTACTCATTTAAGGGTCACGCTGGAACACAAGGACCACCTGGAGAAGTCGGTGATCCAGGACAGATGGTACTACATCAGTTTTGTCTTTTGAATTTAGTGTGTATGGTCACACAAACACACTGTGTCAGGTTTATCACGAGAATTGCACAAGTTTAATGGTTGTTTTTTTATGAGAGGGCAACACCATACCAAGGGGTGTATACACACACTCCTCAGTCAGATTTAGTATACTTTAATTTGCTTTGATGGTTTTTAGAGGAATGTATTGTTGCTGGATGTATGAAAAATCTGACTGTTGTTATACAGGGTTCTCCAGGGCAGAGGGGACCAGAGGGACCTCCAGGGAAACCCGGTGAAGATGTAAGTAAGATGCTGGAACTGAAAACTGCCCATTTCATAAGTTACAGTAAAAGTTTTACAAACCAGCGTTTACTCCTCACATATACAAAATGACTGTGAACAAAAAGAAAATGAGAGAAGGTTCAGTGTAAGGGTCTACGTCCAACAACGCTGGCACTGCCCAGGACCTCAACTTCAAAGCGCTTCTCACCAGCGCACTGCTGCTGGGTCACTCAAGCTGTCCCAGGGCACTTCCACTTCACTAAGTACTGACTGTTACGTCTGTATTAAACTGATTGGTTGGTGATCTAGCGATGTCATGGACGAGCACGACAGTGTTTCAAAAGCTGAACTTTTTCAACTGAGAGCGCTGACAGTGCAGTGACTGAAATCAGTTTATACAAAGAGTGTTTTGGTGACGAGCACACAGAGCACAGCAGATGCCATTTGGTTGAACAGAAAAAAGGAACTGTCTGTGCAAAAATGGCTGAGTGGACCCCTAAATCTGCAATCATGAAATTGACAGGGCTGACTGCTTTTATAATATTGTAAAGTACACACATACACACACATGTGCGCACACAAAACCACAGATGTTTACTGAATTGTCGGGTTGTTATGATAAGAAGACTGCTAAATCTTCTGGGGTTTTTTTATGTCAAACTATTGGACTGAAGTCTTCCTTTGAACTGACTACATTTTAAAAACACATTTTAACACATGACACTTTCCTGTCATTTGTTAGTAAGGCCAAATAAAACACCTCATGCCATTGTGTTAGAAAGTGACAAAATAAAGCTCAAAGGCATTAATAATAAGCCGTCAGTATCACCTATCCTCTGCTAAGAATCATAATAATTAAAAACAAAACAAGTCCTAAAACAGCAGAGTCATACTCCATGCCCAGCTCTGATAGAGGGATGCAGGATTTCACGTCCATTGCTTCCAGTTAAGCTTGTGATATAAAAATGACCTTTCTTCACACAGGGAGAGGCAGGAAAAGCAGGAAACCCCGGAGAAATGGGATTCCCTGGATCACAGGTAAGCATGTAGACCTCTACACCCACATCATTGTATGACTGTACAAACTTGAAGGTCCCATGATCTGTGCTTTTGCTGCATCTTAAGTTCAAACAGTTGAAATTAAGTTTATTGTAACATGTTTCAGGGATCCAGAGGATTCCCAGGTACACCAGGACCTTCTGGACTGAAGGGTCACAGGGTGAGCTTAAATTCTCTGAAATGACATTTCCTTTGTCATTACAGATCCATCAAAAACTTTTGCCTTTGTTATGATGCTCACATTGCTAAACAGACAGAAGTGTCATTAATGTGGTTTTCTGTTTACAGGGCCATGGGGGAATCATTGGACAGAAAGGTGAAACTGGAGCTGTTGGATCCAAGGTATAAATAAATCAAACAAAACCTCTGTGTCATTATTTCAAATCAGTCCACAGCTTTGTGATTAGATGGTTAGTTGGCAGATTTCTTACAGATTCTTGTGAAACTTAATTACCTTTACTTCCTAATGGTCTATGAAACATCTTCCCATGCTGTAATTTTCTCTTATAATGGCTAAACAGAATGTCTGTGTTTTTCTAGGGTTCTAATGGACCTACTGGTCCATTGGGAGCACCTGGACCCATGGTACGTCATATTCTCAAAGTTTATTTAACCTCATCTGATTGTGACATGCGCTCTTGAATGAAGCTAAACTGGATTATATCGTAAATAAGACCATATTAACTCTTAGCTTTGTATCTAACAGGGTCCTGCTGGGATGCCAGGAGAGAGAGGACGTGTTGGACCCGGGGGTATAGCCGTAAGGACGATGCCTCTATGCATTAGAAACATGTGCTACCATGATCAGTGTTCTTTCTGTCACAGAGTTTTCAGTGGATCCTTATAATTTGTGACCAAAGGGCACAACCTATTATTAAAATGTGATTCATTTTTGTGTTGTAGGGAAAACGGGGTCCGTCTGGTAATCTTGGAAAATCTGGCCCAATGGTAAGTGTTGAACTGTTCTGGATCCACTGTACATTAAAGTTAGCATCTGCAGCCACATATTCAAGAAGGACTTTTGATATCAGAAGCTACTTTTCAAGGGATGAGAGGGGCTCCTCCAGGCCACTGAAGTCTGGGTTTTCACCAAGGTGTAAAATCTGTTGAAAATAAGACATGAAGTTGACTGATGTGTGAAAACAGGCTGCGAGTATCAAAACAGCCATGATTTTTGGCCTGCAAAGAGTGCCCAGGATCTCCAGGATTTCATCTAGAATTTCATCATGTGAATTTTCATTGAGTACATTAGAGTCCCTAATCCCTGACAGAAGGTCATGTGGTGGAAACGTAGCCTAATTTATATGTTTTCCTGTGGTTGCACATTTCCAGTGCCTGATACTGAAGTTTGATTTTCATTGTTGTTGCTTTAACAGGGTCCTTTGGGTCTTAGTGGACCACCAGGTTATCCTGGCACCCCAGGAATGAAGGTAAGAACATCACTGTTTCACTCTCACTGAACTGATTTGCTGTCACTGCTTTCTATTTGATTATTAATGATTACAATAATGTGCAGACTTCACAACCAATAACTGACTCCCTTTTGTATCTCTATAATTGAACTGTTCTTGGTTATTGTTCTCAACAGGGACAACCTGGCCCAACAGGAGTTCGCGGTCCAGAGGGCCCTCAGGGTCAGAGAGGAGAGACCGGCCACTTGGGCAGATCCGGACCAGTTGGCCTCAGGGTGAATATGTTACTTTACTGATGCATCACAAACAGAGATATATCATCATTATGATAGAAAACATCCCAGTAGTTGAGTGGAACTGTTTCACAGGATGCCTTATTGACGGCTTCACTCGACTCAACATGTGAAGCGGACTCTGTCACCGATGTGTTGATCTAACTGTAGATATATCATGTTCACAGGGACCGATGGGTACAGATGGTGGTCCAGGTGCTAAAGGACCAGTGGTATGTTTTTAGTATTTTTTCAAACAAATGATCAAACATTTATGACAAATTTGAAGGTAACACTTAACACGGCTGACCTTTCACAGGGTAATCTTGGTCCACAAGGTCAAGGCGGCCATCTTGGACCCTCTGGCCCACCAGGACCTCAGGGAAGCACTGGTCAGCCTGGTATTAAAGGACAACTGGTAAACTGCCTTTACCATTTCAGAAATCTGACCTAAAAACTGTGTCACTGCTTTTTATGAAAGGGGCTGATTTTTGTTTTCACTCTGTGTGACAGGGAGATCTTGGTGTGGGAGGATTCAAAGGAGAAGCTGGACCCAAAGGAGAACCTGTGAGCTTCAAATACAGAGACATTTTTGATGTTACTTCAAGTAATGAAACTGGTTCTTAAGGCTTTCTCTCGCTTATGTGTCCTCATCATAGGGTCCTTCAGGATCCCAGGGAGTGCTTGGACCTCAGGGTGAAGAAGGAAAGCGAGGAACACGTGGTGACTCAGGCTCTCTTGGGCCTGTTGGTCCTGTAGGAGAAAGAGTGAGTCAGCACTTTAGTTCAGAGACATTTAGAGACAGGAGTAATGTCAGGGGATGAGAGGAGGAAAGTTCAACTATGTGGGAAACATTTAAGGACATTTTGAAGTACTTTTAAATGAGTGTGTGAAATTGGCAAGTAGCATGGTGATGGTTAGCAACAGTGACCCATAAAAGGCCAAGGGTTTGAATCCCAGGCTGCTGTGGCCTGTCCACATGCAGTCTGTGTGTTCTTCATATCTCTGTAGCTTCTGGACTCCTGCCACAGACTCAAAGTGAGCTGGACTTGAGAAGCTAAATTGCCCATAGACTTCAATGAACCTGAACGTTATAATGTGATGAAAGATGATGGTTTGCATGTTGTGTTTGGTGGAAACATTCTGATGTGAATGTTTCTATTGAGGGGACTTTTCTAGAAGCTTTAGTGCAGGATGTCTAGATGGTTTCTCAACCTAATGTATCTGATTTTACACAATTATCTCACACCCTGAGTGAAAAATAAACACTTGGACATCATGTTGTATCTAACTAATGATCTCTTTTTCAGGGAGCTCCTGGTAACAGAGGTTTCCCCGGTGCTGATGGCTTGCCAGGACCTAAGGTAAACTTTAGCCTCTGTATGTTTTCGTATGTTTTTAAACTAATAAATGTTTCAACGTGTGCTAGCAGACAGAATTGAAGAGTTTTTGTTTTTGTTGTTTTTGTTTTTTTAGCTCTCACATGTTTCAGTCAGTTAATTAAAAAAGTGATCTCTACGTTTCTGCTTTAGGGTGCTGTAGGAGATCGAGGAACATCTGGACCATCAGGGCCCAAAGGTTCACTAGGAGACCCGGGTCGTACAGGAGAACCTGGTCTACCAGGTGCAAGGGTAACACTGATCCTCTTTACAGTTCTTTTCAATCTTTCTATCCAGTTTTAATCAAGACTACCAGCTCCATTATTTCATTATGTTCATGTCCATATCCAACATTTCCATTGATCATATTTTAATGTCTTCATTACAGGGTCTGACTGGCACACCTGGAGTCCAGGGAGCAGAGGGAAAGCCAGGACCACTGGTAACTTGATATTGCAGTCTGCTTTAAAGTACCGACAAACTAAAAAAAAAAAACGATTGAGTCAAAGTCTGGTTTCCTTTGTTCAGGGTGCCCCAGGTGAAGATGGTCGTCCAGGCCCTGCAGGGTCCATTGGTAACAGAGGACCTGCAGGAACCATGGGAGTGCCAGGACCTAAGGGCTTCAATGTAAGGCTGGAGAGACCTCTGAGCTCTGCATAGATAATCCATGCAGTCGGTCAGGCTGTTTCTGTTACTAATTAAATTAAATCTTTACACTCAGGGTGACCCAGGAAAGACCGGTGAACAAGGATCTGCAGGAGTGTCAGGCCAGAGAGTGAGTACTGTTCTGAACGTTGTTCACTTTGTATTACCATCAGGAGAAAAGCACATACAGCTGATCAATCAGAAGTAATGAAAGCAAGATGGCAGAACATGTTAACATGATCGACATCTTGTCTTCAGGGTCCTCCTGGAAAAGATGGAGAAGTTGGCCCCGCTGGTCCTCCAGGCCCATCTGTGAGTGTCTGATTCCTCTTTTGTTACATTTATTGTATTTTTAATGCTGTCATAAATGACTGAGGCAAACATTTTCATCTTACAGGGTGTCGCAGGAGACAGAGGAGAGCAGGGACCTCCAGGTGTAAATGGATTCCAGGTGCGTTAATGTTTTAATTTGTTGGTAGGACGTGACAGTACTAAACACTACCTTTGAGACCTCAATGAGACCTGAAGAAGGGCTCTGATGGATTTGTTTAACTGTCTTTTGTTAATAGGGCCTGCCTGGAAATCAAGGCCCTCCTGGAGAACCTGGAAAACCTGGCGACCTAGTGAGTGTGACAAAAGCTAGACCTGCTGCTTTGACTGATGCATTTTACTTTCAACTTCCAGTTCTATCTCTAAAGTATCTTTAAATAATTTTAACTGACTGAGCGTTAACAAAGTTAACCTTTAAATGTGTTTATTTCAGGGTATTCCTGGAGAGCTCGGCTCTGTCGGAGCAATTGGACCAAGGGTAGGCATGATTCAGTCTGCTACATTATTGAGCATTGCTAAACACCTTCAGGTGAGTGTAAACTAATTGTGTGTCTTTCCCAGGGAGAGCGCGGGATTCCAGGAGAGAGAGGAGAGCTGGGTTCACCTGGTCTGCAGGGGTCTAAGGGGATCCCTGGTGCACCCGGTCCTGATGGTCCAAAGGTAATAAAGAGAAATCACATGTTTGTACTGCAAAGCAAACCAGCCAAAACATAGTGTGACAGATGAGTTAGAAAAGTCCTGGGTGGTTCATACAAGTAAATCAAAGAGCCTGATGGTTTGGAGGCTTTTACTTTGAAGGGCAGAACTGACACAGAGCTCAAGCACACAATCAAGTGCTTATTTGGTTGGTCTGCAGTGCATGTGTAGACTTATGTAACAGTAAAAGTTGTAAGGGAACACTACTTTATACCAAATATCTAGTCCTTTTATGCATTGAATGCTCTGCAGTGGACAGGAAGTCGCAAAAGTTATAGCTCCATGTCTGAATAACAAGGCTGGTCAAGGGGAAGAAGATGCACTATTACCTCAATGAACCAAAACACTACATGTTCTTTCAACTAGATAAGATGTGAGAAAAACTTTTAACACTATAGGAGAGTCACTTCAGTTCATGGTAACATTATTGAGCAGCCTTAAGATGAAGCTAATTTTGTTTGGTTATACTTCAATGGATGTTAAATACTTAACATTTTAACCTGTGAACCTCTGTGTTGTCACTAAAGGGCAGTCCTGGTCCTCCTGGGGCACTTGGTGACATTGGTCCTCCAGGTCTTCAGGGAATGCCAGGAGAGAGGGGCATCTCTGGGCCTCCTGGGCCTAAAGGTGACAGAGTAAGTGCATCATTATCTCTCTTTTTTAAGAACACGTGTATTTTCATGTGTCGTTGCAAAACCTCACAATCAACTAATTTGTTTTGGGAGAGATACACTCTGCTGATCTCTGGAAGATGACAGCTCCTCTTATGTAACAAACAAGTCTGAGTTTGAAGTCAGAGTCAGAACTGGTTGCCAACTGATGTGTGCCAATAACAGTGAACATTTTCTTACAGGGAACCATTGGTGAGAAAGGATCAGAGGGCACGGCTGGAAATGATGGAGCAAGAGTAAGCAAATTGTCTTTACTCTATTCTGTGCACACATGTTAAATTGAAAAAGGAAAGGGGTCGTATATAGGGGTGAATCTGAGACGTGTCAGTGAGTGTTTCAGAGATCTCTAAGCACGTTTTGTCTCTGTCAACAGGGAGCCCCAGGTCCTCTTGGCCCACTTGGACCTGCTGGCCCCAGTGGGGAGAAGGTACAGTATTTTATTCCTCACCCACATTGAGAGGCTGCTTTCCACATCACAATGATTAAAAGCTGAGGCAAGTTAAGATGAAGGAAGCGTCAGTTCCCAGGATGCCACTGTGCTGTTAATCCTCATGCCTCTCATGTCCTTGGCGGTGTTTGATAACATGTTGCAGCTTGTGAAGGACATTGTTTGGCTCTCACAGCCTCTGCAAACATAAAAAAAACACTGGATTTATGAGAGAGCACAGGCTTGATGAATGATTGTAGATGTTACTGTGAAAGTAACTTGTGTCTTTTTTGCAGGGAGAACCTGGACCTAAAGGACCATCTGGACCACCAGGATCCAGAGGAGTGCCGGTGAGTAGACTTGCTCAATGAAGTACATGGAGTCAGATTAAGCCATGTATATCCTGCACATTTAGCTGTGCCTCAATATTAACAATGTATCTCCATCAACAGGGTGCAAGAGGTGACCCTGGTCCCATTGGGTCTGTTGGATTTGCTGGACCTCCTGTGAGTATGCAGTCATGCTCCTGTATTTTATTACAGACACAAAATTCATAGATCTCCATGATGCGCCATGAACCACTTTTGATGCATTCTTAAAAGTATCAACAACATTTTCCAGGGTCCTGATGGCCAACCTGGAGTCAAGGGAGAGCCTGGAGAGCCAGGCCAGAAAGGAGATGCTGGATCACCAGGACCTCAAGGCTTGGCTGGTGCTCACGGACCTCCTGTAAGTTGCACACCAGCATGAATTGAAAAAAATCAGTTGAAAGATACAAAGAAAAAATAGCAGGGTTCTTCTTGAAATGTTCATATATTTGAGTGAACGAAACAGTGCATGGATGGAAAGGCTTTGGAGGAATTCAAAGTATTGGAGAAGTTTGCTTTCATTCTTTTGAAATATGCTGCTGGTGAATGCTTTTCTAATAACAGGTTGTTGTTCTAGGGGCCAACTGGTGTTGCTGGGTTGAAAGGCGGAAGAGGAACTCAGGGTGCACCGGTAAGATTTACTCGATTACAGAAGGTCAAGAAAAAATATCCTGAGCAAAGGAAGGAGTTTAATGTTTAACGTGACACATTCATAACTTCACATGATGGTTTCTTATCCGGATTTTTCAAATTGAATATGTTGCAGTCTTTAATAAAACTTGTAAAGCATTACATGACGATCCTGGGTAACTCTCTGCTCACAGGGTCCCACTGGTTTCCCTGGATCTGCAGGAAGAGTCGGCCCACCTGGCCCAACTGTAAGTACTGCACTAAGTATTTTCACAATCATGCTGAGTATCATTTGTTCTATAAGGGACATCTTGTTCACAATTAAATCAGAGTTTGGTGAAAGTCTCCTTAAAGCATGAACAGTGAAGACAACTTAAACTCTCACTGACTTGTTGAACTCTCGTACTTTATGGAAACTGTTTTTTAAACAGAACTATAAATGACTTGATCCCTGAACTGAAAGTATGACCATGCCAAGTGGCAACCTCCAGTCCAAGAATATGAGTCCAATGCAGAGGTGCTAAAAACTGCAGTTCATCGAGGATCCGCTTGAGGCTGGCTCTGGAAGTACCAGAAACCACATACACACTGCAAACACTACCTCCGTCTTCTGTATCATAATCATATCTGTTTCTACCAGGGTCCACTTGGAGAACCCGGACCACTTGGAGCACCTGGAAAAGAGGGTCCTGGTGGTCTTCGTGGAGACCATGGATCTCCTGGAAGACAAGGAGAGCGAGGACCAGCAGGTCCACCTGGCAGCCCAGGAGACAAAGGAGACTCTGGAGAGGATGGACCCACGGTAAACTGATTTCACTGTGATAACTGTGCATATTTTTAATAAAGATAAATGTCAGCATCAGTGTTTTCGATCATTGATTGATCAAACCGATATTGTTATGCAGCCTTCATAATGAAACGACACATTTACTGAGTCATGAAGAAAAGCAGTGGAAGTTCTTCAATCATACTTTGTTTTCTAATGTGTCCCAGCATGCTTTTTTAATATTTCTGTGGCTGCTCATACCTGAGGGCCGTGTTTACTCCTTTATAATATTTAACTTTCATGTATTTGGCATTAGGGTCCTGATGGTCCCCCAGGTCCAGCTGGAACTACAGGACAGAGAGGCATTGTGGGTCTTCCTGGTCAGAGAGGAGAGCGTGGTATGCCAGGCCTTCCAGGACCAGCGGTGTGTACAATTTTTACAACCTTGTTCTGCAGCACATTAGCTTCTCTCTTACTCCCGTGCTATGTCTTAAGCTGAAATATACTCTTTTAAGTGAGTATTGTGATACGCAGCTTATTTAACCTCATATCTCTTCTTTTTAGGGTCCACCAGGAAAACAGGGATCCACAGGAGCATCCGGAGACAAAGGTCCCTCAGGCCCAGTTGGTTCTCCTGGATTAAACGGACCTCGTGGTGATTCTGGTCCTGATGTAAATACAAGTTGTTCTTTTGTTTTTCTTGTGTTTCTCAGTTTACTGCACCAGAGTCTGTCTCTGATTTGTCTTGTTTCCTGTCTGGTCCTTAGGGTCCTGCAGGATCTGATGGCCCTCCAGGCAGAGATGGAGTTCTTGGACAGAGGGTAAGGGAGAAAGATATTAGTAATGTGATCTAGTTGTTGTTATTTCTTTAAGTTCTAAGTTTCTGATGTCCTTTTGTAGGGAGCCCGAGGAGATGCTGGTCCAGAAGGTCTGACTGGTCCTCAGGGACTTCCTGGTACTCCAGGTCCTGTTGGAACATCGGGTGAAGCTGGAAAGAGAGGAGAAGCTGTAAGTTGATTTTGTGTTCTGGAATGTTCTGCTCCATGTGTTAGTCTATCTAATATCCCATCGGCAGGACATATGACTGGAATAACAGGCTTACAGACTCAACACGAGTAGAGCCCTGGGAGCATGTTGGGACCTGAATGAGCTTAAATTAGGTGCTAACAATGATGTGTTTGGCTCTAAGAAGCAATTGGGAGTTTTTCAGGACTGGCAAGGGTCTGTTTTTCCCCTAAGGGTGTTTTAATAATCTGACTTGTTTGCAGGGCTCAAGAGGACCTTTGGGTCCACCTGGCTCTGCTGGAAAGAGAGGCCTAGTGGTGAGTCTCTCTGTGACCTTTGAAGAATATTGCGTCTGATTCAAACTCAGAAACACAGTATGAACTCAACATTTAAAAGCAACTAACTTGAGTTAAACGTTCTTCATTCAGGGACCTCAAGGACCAAGAGGAGATAAGGGTGACCTGGGTGACCATGGAGAGCGAGGGCAGAAGGGACATCGAGGGTTCACTGGTTTGCAGGGTCTCCCTGGACCTCCAGTAAGTCCCAATAATGCTACATAAATAACTGTGATCAAGCTGACTCCTCTCTCTTTGGTTTTATTTCAGTGCTTCTGACCCGCCATGAATTTAAAGTTTTACTCAGTAACTCACTTTTGCCAACCCTGATCTGATCTGCTTCATGAAGATTATTTGGGTGTAGTTTGGTCAAAGCATGTGACTATGAACATCCAACTAAAATGTCTAAAAGTTGCCAACTTTTGGTATTAGCTGTGACATCCAATCTTTTTAAATGAGAGTTCAGGGACTTCTAGAGGTCAGTGAGGGGGTTACAGGGGGTCCCAAGTCAAAAGTGGAACATTTTTCTTCCTCTACAATAATTCAATTTTCAAGTGGTACAACGACAGAATGTGAAAACTGAGAAGTTTCTGTAGTACCAATATCGGAGGTCTTTGGTATAATTTGTCAGTAGAGGGTTCCTGTTTGAGAAAAAGAGGTTTATTAATAAAAGCTACAGACAAGTACCGTTTTAGTAAAACTACAGATCAAATACACATTTCTGGCTTACCTACTACATTCACACATCATATCCACACTGCTCTGGCCCTGAGCTCCAAACAGAACATCTTGCACCTTGTTAGGGACTGAAAAAGTTAGAGATGGTACTCAGGGTCACTGTTGGATTTAAACAAAAGCATTGAGCAGACACTTCGAGGTTTCATTTTTTCTCCCACAGCGATAAACCTGCATATTTCTGTCATCTTTTAATCAAGACTAAACCTTTGTTTCTGAAAGAGGAGTCTGAGTGGAGGGACTATTTAAATAGTATTAAATAGAAACACACACAAACATTAATTAGTGTTGTATTCTGAAATCCTTTCATACATTTTGGTGCATTTACCAACCTGTTGGCGGGTCTCCTGCTTCAATATCAACCAATGGGATGTAGCCATTATGCATGAAGTGAACTCCGAGGAAATCTAATGATTAAATAGTTCATATAAAGATCATTATGAGTACTTTCTTTCTTCTAGGGCACAACAGGTGAGCAGGGAGCTCCAGGAATCATTGGACCAGGAGGGCCTAGGGTAAATACTACAGTTTCATATCTCTTAAGAGAAAAACCTGTTCCTGAATTTCATCTTTTCTTAAGAGTAAAAAGGAGGGTTTTTTTTGTAATTCTAATTTTATATTTTACTGGATCTCAATTCAGGGGCCTCCAGGACCGATTGGACCTTCTGGAAAGGAAGGATACATTGGCCAACCAGGACCGATGGGACCTCCAGGATCTCGTGGAATCGGTGGAGAAATTGGACCAGAGGTACCGTCTCATTATTCATTATACAAATGGAAGATTTTATGAGAATATTTGAGATGAACTAATAAAAAGATAACATCACAGTCATTAAAATTCAGACATGAGTTCAGCCAGTTATTAAGAAAGATCAGACAGTCATTGGTTCATTCAACATTTCATACTAGCCTCAAAATTAAAAACACAGATAAACAATCAGTGAAATAACTTAAATAATCCCCACTCCCAAGGGCCCTCCTGGAGAGTCTGGACCCCCTGGCCCTCCTGGTCCCCCAGGACCCCCCATGGCTGCTGTGGATGACCTGTTTGGCGGCCTCCATGATTACGACTCTGGCCCCCCTCCTCCTCCTGAGTTCAGCGAGGATGAGGCTATGCCCAACAGCAACTCCTCCACCATTGTGGCTGTGGACCCTGGTGTGCACGCCACCCTGAAGGCCCTCAGCAGCCAGATCAACAGCATGAAGAGCCCCGACGGCAGCAAGAAACACCCTGCCAGGACCTGCGATGACCTGAAGAGATGCTACCCCATGAAGAAGAGCGGTGAGTGTTAATTTTAATCTCATCTTTATCTTTGTCCTCTACTTCATTACACTCTTATTGCCCCTGTTCATCATCCCAGTGCTTTGAAATCTGGAAATATTGTCAGAGTAATTTTTTGAACTGAGCACTGAACTTAACTGTGTGCGATATAACTGATTTATTTTACTGATGCACACACAGCAGCTGCAGAATAAATCAGACTAAAGCTATTTGTCCACCTTTCTGTGTACATCATGTTGATCCTGTTGTTTTGTAGGTGAATACTGGGTGGATCCAAACCAAGGCAGTGTGGAGGACGCTATCCAAGTGCATTGCAACATGGACACCGGAGAGACCTGCATCTCTGCCAACCCGCCCAGCATACCTCGTAAAGTGTGGTGGAGCGCTTCCAGGAACAAACCTGTGTGGTTTGGAGCTGATATCAATAGAGGAACACATGTGAGCACAAACACTCTGGTGAAGGAAGCATGGCTGTAGAGGATCTGTACAAATGTTAAAGGCTTAATAGAAGAAGATCCTCATGAAGAATGTGTTCTTGTAACTGAAATGTAAAGACAACTATGAGTAGAGTGAGATATGTGTGCTCAATAAGCATTCAGAATAATCATATTTGAGGGAACGTGTGAGTTTCGATTAGTACATCCTGGTTTTCTGATGTTTTCATCTTATTTATGTTTCTCCAGTTTGCTTACGGTAACAAAGATCAGCCGGCCAACTCAGTCACAGTTCAGATGACCTTCATCCGCCTGCTCTCCAAAGAAGCCTCCCAGACCATCACCTACCACTGCAAGAACTCTGTGGGCTACAAGGATGAGAAGGCTGGAAACCTTAAGAAAGCTGTGATCCTCAAAGGCTCCAACGACCTGGAGCTCAAAGCAGAGGGCAACAACCGCTTCAGATACACAGTGGTGGATGATTCCTGCTCAGTGAGTCCAAACCTTTTTACACTGGCTTTGATACTTTTACATATCCAAAGGTTAATGGTATCAGAGGATACTGAAAGGCTCATGGTTTTTACTCAACAAATCTCATGAAACGACCAAAAGCTAAATTTCTTCAGTATATCTTAAGAAATAAATCTTTACAAAAGTCTTCACAAACATACCTCTTACTTTGATATTTAAAAGCTGTCTAAGATAGATCGTCACTGTTTTATTAGGAACAAAGCCATTCAAAAATCTTAATTTTGTGTAGGATTTAATGCCATCTAGTGTTGAATTTGCAAACTGCAACAAAAAAAAACAACCAATCCCCTCAACCTTCTCTCTCAAGCTTGGAGAAAAACCATCAGTGGCAGCAAAAACAAAAATGTGAAACTATTGCCAAGCCATAACTCTACAGTGTTTTTTTGAATGGAAAAAGAAATGTGCAGGAGGCTAAATTCCTGATTGATCTTTCTTTCACAGCAAGCGAACGGCAGATGGGGCAAGACAGTGTTTGAGTACAGGACACAGAAAACGGCGAGACTTCCTATTGTGGACATTGCCCCTGTGGACATTGGCGGCTCAGATCAAGAGTTCGGCGTTGACATCGGGCCCGTGTGCTTCTTGTAAAATCATCATCAGGGACGCGTCGAGGAGAATCCTGAGACTTTTGAACTGACAGCTGATTCGATCAGCCACATTGTACATACGAGTACTGAGGACTACTCTGGCCCTGTGGCAAGATATTTATTGTGCCTTCAACCCAGATCAAGACATCAAAGATTTGTAAGTTAGAATGAATGTTTGGAATTTACTTACAGAAAATGCTAAATTTTTTAATCATTCCTCTGTCTTTTTGTATGTTTGACTCTAAGCATGATGCATTCAGTGCAAATTCTTCCTTGTGTATTTCAGTCCAAAGGTTTTAAACACTAACTTTATTTGATTGTTGTTAAACTGCCAAAGATTTAAGAATACAAAAGCTTTAAAATAGTAACTGCTGTTTATAGGCTGAAAATTCCCACCGGAGCTACGTTAAATGTTGTCCTGCCACTTCTATTTTTTTTTTTTTTTTTAATTTGTCTATTTCTTTTTGTTCTAAATGTTTAAATATAATAAAACATTGTGGTGCTATTGAGGAAACATACAGCCAATGATGCCTTCACTGGTGCTGGTGTGTTCCAAAGACAGTTTTAATGAACCATGTCTGTGTCCAGTTCTTTGAAATTCTGTACCAAAAAACTTGGAGCATTAAAGACACACAATCAGACTGTCGATTCCTCAGTGTTAGCTACCTCGTCACCGAAACTGAGAGGCGATGACACAACATGTAAGTCTTGTTTTCACAGGTGCTGTTCTGTAAGTAGTGTGATCCTTGTACACTTCTCCCGGCTGCACGGTACAGGGCAGGGTGTGGGGATACCAATAAAGACCTTTCTGTCTACGATGGAGAGATGAATGAGGTGTTGTGTGAGTGGTGTGTAGTGATTTGTAACTCATTTCCTTGCGTTTAAAACATTTTTTCAGTTCAAAGTAGCACAGAATATTTTATTTTATGCATGTCAGTTCGCCCTTCTCAGTATCCTGGACTTATATGCTCTTGAAATCCTTCTTTATAACCATTTTAAAGAATAAGGTGGCTGTGAGTGCCTGTCTGCTTTGTATTTCTTGCTATGCAACAAATTAAACAAAATGCTTGTTAATCCCCTCAGCTCCTGTCATATTAATTCAGGTGTAGTCAGGTTCTTTATGTTTGTCATTTTGCACACAAACCTATTTTTAGGTATATTTTGTAGTTTAAAAAACATTTATGTATTTAATATAGTCTCTCAGTTGTTTTTAATGTAAACTGTTGTTCTAAATGTTTATGAATGTTCTTTTGAGTAATGCTATTGTGACTATTTGGTTCATATTTGAGTATATTTATTGTAGATTTGTAAGTTTCAAAAGGTTTGACTGCCCACTTACACTCCTGAGGCAGAGAGAAGAGAAGAGGAGGAGGAGAGGGAGGAGGAGGAAGGGACTTTCCACACTGGAAGCAGACACATTTCAACCTTTGACAAATAAATATTGAAAATACTTCTTTCTGCTTGTTCTTGTTTCAGAAGAGTTGGTCTCTTTAAAAAAAAAAAAAAAACTTCATACTGTACTTTTTTAGGATGATGTCAGCTGCCAGAGCATGTAAACTCTGACGCAAAAATAAAAAAAACAGAAAGAGAAGCTAAAGAAAAATAATGTGATATTTGGGACACAATTAAACATAAACATGCTGAAAACAGACAGCAGCAGAGTGAACTGCTACCTAAAGTTCATCAACACTTAAAGTTATCATGTTAGCATGACTGTTAGCACCAATTAATGCTGAAGCCTTCTTAAGAAATTGCCATGTTTTAAACTAATAAATGCTAAGAACAGAATAATAGGAGCAAAACACAAAGAAGAAATAGCGATAGAGGAAAGACTGATGTTTGCTGAAACTTGACATCGAAGTAGACACAGCGCCAAACAACTATCTATATTTTTTTTATTCATTAGTTTATTTGACAGGGGCCATGCAAAACAAAAAACATCAAGCCAGACATAGCTATGAGCTAATTTTCATCTGTGGTCCCTGGGCAGGCAGATGTAAAAGAATGTACA
Organism: Notolabrus celidotus; assembly: GCF_009762535.1. Classification (NCBI taxonomy): domain Eukaryota; kingdom Metazoa; phylum Chordata; class Actinopteri; order Labriformes; family Labridae; genus Notolabrus; species Notolabrus celidotus. Next base: position 7,211,932 of record NC_048281.1, on the reverse strand, counting down.
ATACAAATGATAAAAACATACTGGCATTTAATATACTATATTTGCATGTTTGCTTGTACTAATAAAATGCAGAGCCTTCTTAAAAATAACAATGCTTCCCACTAAATGTTTACAAAATAATACTAACAGAAAGACCTAGAAATAATTATGATAAAGGAATATGATATGATGTCTGTGATAAAGCAACATAAACTGTAGATGGCATTCAACTGAACTGCTATATAAACATCACCAGCACTAAATACGCATGGTTGCTAGCATGAATTAAGTGCTAAAGGTTTCTTAAGATGAACATTTCATCAAACAAATTGCTAACAGCAGAATGCTAACATACATACTACATTAAAACTATCAAGCTGGCTATTTTCTCAGTCGGCTATCAACAGCTAATTAGCATAATGATCATTTTAAGAGTCAGGGGGTTGTTAAAAATATCACAATACCAAATTAAGGAAGAGAGCTAAGGGAAGATTCAGTAGATGCACCAAATAGAAAAGCCTACGTCAGATGTTTAATATGATATCTCAACCACCAAAACACACTGTTGTCAGAGGTTTAAAGGAGACATAGAGTGCTTGTGGGAAGGAGAGAACAACATGTGCAAAACAGAAATACAGCAGGGTAGCTTACCTGTGAAACGGTTTAGGTTTATGGTACTGAGGCGCCCTCTAGTGGAAGCAAAAGTTATGGCAAGATATAAGGTAGAAGTCAGTGGATGTAGATCCTAAAAGGTCAGCTGTCAGGGCTTGGATGTGTCATAAAAATAAAAAACTGATGTGATTGCAAACTTCAGCAAGATTAACTGGAAGGTCTCAACAAAAAGTTGCAGCAACTATTTGAGATGTGAAAGTCCTCAAACGGAGGGGACATTTGGCTTTTGGCTCGTGAATTTGTTCAAAATTATAAGGTCATAATATCCTGAGCTGGACCGGCATGTTTTTCTTTTAGTTTAATAGCCATTTAGAAAAAAAACCTTCAGAAAAATGATGAATTCAAAGCCATTTCTGCATAAAATGACCAAAAGTAGTAGTAGGAATGCTTCCTTGAGTCTTGACCAAGTGTTAAAAGTGGACCATCACTGCTATCTGTACAGCAATGACGGATAATAATAAAAACATTAGATGCAGAGAACCAACTACAAACACAACATCAATAATCAAGCTAAGTTAAGCAAATTATCATGATTAAAATAATCAATGAGAGGTCTTTTTTTAGTAGGGTTTTCTTTAATAACTGTAACAACAAAGTCAATGCAACCAAAAGAAAATGAATGGGCAGAGTACTGTGATGGACAGAGGCTGTCCAGTAAAAGTGCCTTCTGGTGCAAGAAAAAAAAGAGATTACAATAAAGTAAAAGTAAAAAGACAACATCTAAATACTGAAATGGCAAATAAATGATGTTTGATACAAAAATAAAACAAACAGCAACTCCTTGTCAATAACAAAGGCTGTGAGTCAGCTATAAAAAATGAGACTGGATTATTGACTACATAATGTGTGAGTTAATGTCGAGTAACATAAAATGTGTGATGTTATGGTCAAGTTGTGTTAATGTTACAGATTCCTTTTATTATCTCCGTCCGCCCGTGTTGGCCATACAAACAGGAATGTATTAACAATACAGATTTCAAATGGTGCATACACACAAACTGTCTCATATGAAAATTCTGTGTACCATTGGACATATTCGACTATTTACATCCCTCATTGCCTGTGCAAGCAAATGTACTCAAAACTAATCCTTCCATATGTTTTTATTCTTTTACAAAAATAGTTCTTTTCTATAATGGATCTGTTTAGTTCACCTTGAAATATCAGAAAACCAATCTAAATGGAAACGCATATAAACCTCAAGATGAAAAGTGTGACATCTTGACTCAACCGTGGTGTGGATTTTGGCACTTCTTCATACAAACGGGTTAAAAGAACACGACAGAGAGCGTCCTCTTGGCATCAGCAGCGACTGTCGAGCGGGTCCAGAGAGAAGACGGTGCCCTCTAAGGTTAGTCCCATTTTGAACCCCTCCTGGAAGATAAGACAGAGAGCAGCTGTGACATTCAGTCGCTCTGACATGGTCTCTATGAGGTTAAATAAGTCTGTGTGATGTTTAGATTAAAGCTATTGAAATGCTAAAAAGAAAAGAAACCACAGCACAGTAATCCCGCCATGTTCCGCCATGCATTATGAGAAAGATCATGAAGACAACACAAACAACAAAGCATGCATCTTGATGGGAGGCGCACAGGTACAACTCAGACAGAAGACACGGTGAGGAACTCTCATGTTGTGTTGATTCTGATGAAGCTTGAGGTTGAAATTGGCAGTGTTTTCCAGGAAGAAGACTGCATTTCCCATGAGCACCATCATCCACAGTGGTAAATATGTGGCTCTGGTCACAAGTGCATTTATTGTTGAAAGCAAATGAATGAATACAGATCTCCTTTTTAATACTCTACTTAATACAATGACTAATCTCTGTAAACTCTGATTTATTATCGTTAGTTAGTTTACAAAAGAGGACCAGACGTACCGGTGTATCTTTATCCATCACAGCCTGGTGTCATGTTGTGTGCGTCCCTGTCCCCCCAAAATTGTCCAAATAACATAAATATGCACATGTCTGAACTTTTATCCTGATCATAGCAATGTTTCTTGTTTTCCCAAGCAACGCCCCGGTCGTAGAGTTTCTCAATCTAAAACAATACTTCAACAGAGAACATGTGTTTTTGCTAATCCTGCTCCAGCACTTTATTGAGATTAATTGCACTCTTTGTATATCTTACATATGCTCTTGTGCTGTATTGTGTTTGCATTGTCATGCTATCATGATGTGTTGTTTCCATCTGTTATTTATCTCTATCTTTGTTATGAACTCTGTTTTAATGTGCTAGGGACTACCATAGACTAAAATATGGACGTAGTGTCTGTGATGTATCCCATCTGTTTCTGAAGCACTGTTTTGAGGCCAATCGTTGGCAGCAGCCAAGCGATTGTGACGTAAAGAGGCAGGCTTTGAGCCTCCTCGCCAACAGCTACAGTGTTCCCACCTGTCAATCAAGTCAGCTGTGCCTCTCATTGGAAGACTCGGAATCTAAATATCTTTGAAATTACCGCGTTATGAAAAAATTCACCCCTCGTACAGTGTGTGCTGATCGAGAAATGAGCTATCCAGACTACACTCATCTTTTATACCCGGCTGTAAACATGTTTATTTCTGCTGTAAAGATCGGCTTTTGTGAATTTGTGTGTGTGTGGATTCGGGTACTTCTGGAGCCATTCTCAAGCGGATCCTTGATGAACTGCAGTTTTTAGCACTTCTGCATTGGACTCATATTTTAAGAGCTGAGGTTGCTGCTTGGGGATTACTGCTAAAAATTGCCCTATGGCTAACTCTGGCATATTTACATGGACGCTCTGCTGAAATATTCATTTATATGCGCTGTCCCTTTAAATAAATAAATAAATAATCAGCCGTAAGTACCAAACAGTAGGTAAAAGGCAATTGTCTTAAGAAGGAAAAAACCTCCTCCTGCTTGCTAACTTAAGGCTGATTTATACTTCTGCGTTGAATCAACGGCGTAGCCTACGCCGGGGATCTGTGTAGCTCCCGTACCTACGCCGAGGCCTAGGCACGTAGCTGACGTGCACCTCCTCCAAAATGTAACTCCCCATAGAGCCGACGCGGACCGCAAGCTCTGTGATTGGACCGCTCGGCGGCTTTGTCTTTCCCGCATTTACAACACTTACGGGATCCCGGACATCGGCCGCACATCGGCCGTGTATTTCATCTCCTCCTCTCTATTCTTCATGTAATCATGTCTGTAGGATAAACAGCAACATGTATCAGCTGTAGATTAACATAACACGCTATGAAACTCTGTGGAAAAGTAAACAGAGATCGTAGCGGGACCGGAAGCAGGCGGCCGGCTATCAGAGAGACCACACTGCCCTCAGGCGTTTCAGCGGAGAATTGCTGCGCGACACGGACACACCGACGCACAAGTATGTGGTGCTCATGTCTGCGTCAGCCCCTGCTGCGTAGGGGAGACGCAGAAGTATAAATCAGCCTTAAGAGTGACACTATTTGAAAATCTGTTAAAACTCCTCACAGCTTGAAGAAAAAATTGCATTAAAATGAGAGCAATTGCATTTCTTAAAACTGTAAATAACTGGTAAAAATGTATGAACCTTTACTAAAGTTCATATCAACTGTGACTTGATTTCTTCAGAGTCAAGCATATTTTTGGCAACTATTACCTGAAACCCAATACCTCTGAGTGTAAAAGTGTGTTTACGTAGATTTGTCTTCCTTCCTCCGTTTATTTGACAGAAACAGAGCAAGGTAATAAACATCGGTATAAACATGCAAAGTTAGCAAAAATGGTTATTTACATTGATAACACTCCATATCCCTTACACCCAACAACATAAATATAAACACTGAAAACAAAAACATACAAAGACAAACTGACAATGAACAAAAATACAGAGTCAAACATAACAAATTACAAATGATTGAATCCTGGTTTGCCCTAAACCCTGGTGACTTATCCAGAATCTCAAGCATGAAGATTAAACAAAGCACACAGCTATGTATCTCTACTGAGAGGAGCATGAACATGAAAGAGATCACACAACAAGTACACCCACGTCACACTGCATGCAGAATCCCCCAAAGCATGCGTGATGAAGAACCGACACAGAAGCTAGCACAGAGCAAAAAGTACAAACCATCTCTGACGCTACAGGTAGGAAAGAAGAGAGAGGAATTCAGCTGTTAGTCATGAAGAGGAAACAGAAACAGAAGGAAAAGTTCAGGTGCAGGAAGAAAGAGAGTCAGTGCAAAGTCTCCCCCTAGTGGCAACACTGTAACTGTTTTGCAATCAGACATAACACAACTTAACTTCCCTTTGATAATCATGCAAACAACACAAACCCTGCTGAGGTTCAGTATCCAGTCTCGCTCCTGCTCTTTTATAGCAGTGATTTTACAATATGACAAAAGTAACTGCACATGAATCAAGAGTGAGAGCAACAAAGGCAGCGATGGCAATAAAGTCTGTAAAGCAATTTAAAACTTCCTTTCAAAGCTGAGCAAAGTAGTTTCATTTAACAGCTGCTCATTAAACAACAAAGTTTCACTCTGACTGTTAGTTTTACACTACTGGAAACTCATAAAGTGACTTTAGACTGCTTACTGTACTTCCCCTCACTTTACTGTGAGCTGTGTGGAGCAACATCGGCCCAAACTCCAGACGGATGGAGAGCTGAACGCTGCTTTGCTCTTAACTTTAAATGACGTACATGTGGATAATCTCTTTTAAAATCTGAACATCTTATTCATGTTGTTTTGGTTCATATCAATGTCTCTTGTCGTGCTAAACGTGCAGCTGAACACTGGTTTTCTGACCAGTCTGAGCCTTGCTGTCCACAGTGTCTGTCTCTTCTTAAGGAAGCATTAAAGATGAGCTTCCAGTCTGATAGTATTGATTGACTCGTATTTAAACTTACAGACAAACAGTTCTATTTCTGATAAAATGAGCTGCACAGACTGATAAGCCACAATCATTCAGTTCTTTCAACCTTCAATAAAAACACATTACTTCATTAATTCCTCCAGCAGACACAGAATCAGCTGCTTACACATGTTCCTCTGTGAAATAAAGATATGATACAGAACACTGAGAACATCTCTTGTTCTCACTCCTCTGATATGCTCCAGTTTTCTCTTTTTGAAAACACAGAAAACTGTATTGATGCGTCTCTGAACCAATGCAGGACTGGTTTCATGTGTGTGATAAATCTTAATAGAGAAATGAGTCATTCATCACTGAGTCGGGATTTCATTAAATCTTATTGTGCTCAGAAAGAAAAGCAGGAGGATAAAATTAGTTTATCTTTTGCATCTGCTTGTTTTTCTTCTCCACGCAGACAATCTAGACCTAATTGATCATTTTAATAAACGGCCTATAGGAGCTGGCTCGTGTGGGGCAATTAGGAGCAAACTTTTCCAGAAAATGCCGACCTCTGAGCCAGCGCCCACAAAGCCCACAAAGCAGAAGCTTTGTTTTAATAACAAGTGAGAATGTGAATCTTCAAAGTGCTGACAAAAGAGCTCAGACTCACAGTTTAATCAGCCTCCCTGCAGATCTCTAAAGACAACAAAACACAATGAAGGAGTCAGACACAGACAGGAGCTCACCTGCATCTCATCCAGCTTTGACTGGATGTCTGGAGGGAAGTCAGCTGCCCCGCAGGTGAACGGATCAAATGGCTCAGCACCAAACAGGTCTTTCCCTGCAAACACACACAGCATGTTAACATCACGCTGGCTGGAAGGAAAAAACAGCTCCAGTAAAAAGAGGATTATATTTAAACAGTGAGGAAGAGTACAATTTTCAGCAGAGCTAATTAAAACCTTTAAGTCCCTGAATCAGAGAGCGATGAAGAAACTACTCACGTATATCTGGTGGTAATGTGGTCGGCGGTGGCGGGGGGCAGCCGTTGCTGGCTGGTGTGGGTACCAGTGGGGTCACAGGTGAGAAGGGAACCATGTCGAAAACATCTGTGGACTGTGGTTTCATGGACATACTCCCTGCCTGTTTGAAAAGGCATGAAAATGATGAAGCTAAGGTTGGTTTTGTTTTAGCTGGAGAATCTTAATAGCAAAAGAAGAAGCAGAAAAAAAAAGACAAAAGCAGAAGACACAAGGGGCCTCAGGGACAGGCAACGAAGCACAGAGAAGAAAGAAGGAAAGAAGAAGCATAGTGTGTTTACGCGAGGACGTGGGATGCTGCACCCCTCGGTAGGCTTAGGAGGAAGGAGAGGAGGTTTGGCAGGCGGAGGAGTTAGTAGCCCGGTGGATAAGTTGGACTCCGGCGAGCTCATAGGAGTGAGCGTGACTGAAGAGATTTCCAGACAGGAGAACGACTTGATGCTGTGGCACCAGAAGAGAGAGGACGGCCTCTGCAGCATGTATGCCTCATTAGACGAGTTTATGTGCAACGGCTGAGAAAAGAGCGCAGACAGAAAACGACCAGAAAAGGACAATAATATTCAGTTATGCAGAGAAGGAGAGGTGGGGGTAATTGCATTCACAGGAGGCTGCCCCAACTACTGGCATTTGGACCAATTAGATGGGGAGTATATCACATTCCTCATCAGACCAATCAGGTGTGTAATTGCTTTGCATCAGACACAGCTTAGACCCCCGCAGAAAGGTTTGGTCATTCCAAACTTTAGTCTGAGGCAGTGAATTTAATCACAGCAGCTATATCAGCAGGCACAGCTGTCAGAGAAATAATTAGAAAACATACAGGCTTGTATTTGAACAACTTCCATAGTTCACATAATGAAGTATATGTGGACATGACTTCAGACCCACGATACATCAAGTTTGTCTGCAGAAGCTGTGATTAGAGGGATCAAACTAGGAGTTTAAATGAAGAATTAACAACATCTTGGTCTTAGGAAGAGCTATTGAACATGCACTTGTTCAATTCTGTGCACTCTGGGTAGCAACCTTGCTTCATCAGGAGACTGTGTGAGTTAATGGTTGTGTAGATGTTGCTATGCAGCAGATAAGAAGGACTGATACACCACATTCTGGCTATAGTTGTGATCGCTGCAGCCGCTGCTCTGGAAACAATACTAATTACTGTGTTCAGGTCCTAAACTAGCAGCGTGTGTGAGTGTGAGACTGTGTGAGTGTGAGTGTGAGTGTGAGTGTGAGTGTGAGCGTGTGGTTGCATTCTGTTCTTACCGGTGGCGCATGAGAAATCATCAACTGTTCTTCAATGTCTTGAAGTTGTTTCTTCAGCTCAGAGTTTTCTGTCTCCAGTTCTTGAATCTGCAAAAACAAGAGCAGCTCAATCATCTCAAATGTAAGCCTAAATGAACTGAAGTACGGTGACTGATAGCAAAACAGCAAAATTTAAGTTTCACGAAATACAAATATGTTAATAATACAAATACAAGTATGTTAGTAATACAAATACTAACATGGACTGGACTAAGGGTGTGGCAACAGTTACATAAAAATGCATGTCATCATTTTTTGTGAAACAAGTGCTGATATTTATGTTACCTTTACCTTAAAGTACCTTAAGTATTAGAACCAGGAACATAATTTGAAACACTGCATCTACCAACACACAGTGTTGCAGTGATTATATATATATACAGTGTGTATAGTGTACAGTTTGGATGTTGTGTTAATAAATGCTCCGTGCACCAAACACTTTTTCTGAGTCACTACAGCCCCAAAATGATATACACTACCAGTCAAAAGTTTGGAAACACCTTCTCATTCAAGGGTTTGTATTTATTTTAATTATTTGAAACACTAGATTAATACTGAAGACATCAAAACCATTAAAGAAAATATATGGAATTACTCAATGAACAAAAAAGTGTTAAACAAAGCAGAATATGTTTTATATTTTAGATTCTGTAAAGTAGCCCCCTTTTTCCTTCATGACAGCTTTTCACACTCTTGGTATTCTCTCAGTCTGCTTCATGAAGTGGTCTCCTGGAATGGTTTCTAATTAACATGAGCCTTGTCAAGAGTTCAACTTTTTACTGGTAGTGTTTTATTAAACTACCAATTGAGAAAGTAGTCCAAATTATACATGTGTATCCCCCACATTCTGTCAATAATGAATGTAAGTTCAAGCACATGTTCCAATCAATCACAATTTAAATGAAAACACAGAGAGAGCTGCAGAGTTTCAGCAGAGTGCACAATAATCCAATTTCAGATTGGGTCTGTAACAACGAAGCTAACAATCATTAATATTCATTACTGACATTTTTCATCAACACGGCTTAATTGTGCAGACTGTGTGATTTAAACCAATCTATTAGAAACAAGCCCTGCATTCGTTAAAGAATATAAGACTGTGTCAGCATGCTGCGATGACTTTTCAAAGTCAATTCAAGTCAATGTGCAAACAAACACGCTGAATCAACACGACGGGAGACGTACTCTTTTCTGGAGCGTTCCGATCTGTTTCCTGGTCTCCACGTCTTTGCCTCCAGACTCCAGGAACTTCTTGTAGGCCAAGTCGAAGGCCTGGCCGATAGTGAGAGTTATCTCTTCTGCCTGCAGCACAACAGCAACAAAGACTTACTCACTGTATTTAAATGTCACTACAGCTTACTAACAGAGGAATTTATTATTGACGGTCAACTACACAATACCAATTTTAATCACAGTATCCATATATAACACACACGTAGGCTACAAAAACATCTAAACACTGTGAGAAGTGCCGTACATTTGTTTTAGTGAAATGAAAAAGGAGCTGTTGACACTTACACACTTTTCACTGTCAAACACGTAGCACAGGTGTTTGTTAGATTCAGAGTCTTTGCAGATAAAAGTGAATATTCTTTTGTCGGTTTTGTCATCTGCACAAAAGGATATCCTGTGTAACTGACAGTTATGCAGCACATCCTGCAGAAAAAAACAGGACAGATTCATATTTAAAGACAACATGAATGTCAGTATAAAGCAGAATGTCACTTCAGGTGTCAGGTTTCAGTACCAATGCATCCTCAACAGTCAAATTCAACCTGTGGACTCACTTTTGTTTTGGGGTCGAGTATCTTCACACCATAAATGGAGATCTGCAGCTCTACTTTGGGGGTCTTCTGTCCCTCTGACTTCTTGATATGTCTCTGAAACTGAAAATCACAAAGAGAAAAATCTGATATTAGTCCATCCTTTAAATTCACTGATGTGTGTTTTTAAAGATGACTTTTGGAGCTTTTTAAATGTCTGTTTATCTGAGGACAAGACAGTAGATTGAGTCAGAAACTTGGATGAGAGATGGGAGGGCATGTAGCAAAGTGCCACAGGTTGCACTTAAAACCTGGGCCCGTTTAGAGGACTGTAACCTCTGTGCATGTAGCGCAAAGTTTAACTGATAAGCTAAAGCGGCACACTGAATTCACTGATATTCTATGAAAAATAAAATATGAAAACTAAAAAATGCAAAGAATGCAACAGAGCCAGACCATAAACCTTGGCCGTGTACATGTTTTAGAGACTTGGCCAGCAGGGGGAGGCAGAACAAGCTTTAAACACAGTATTCTCTCATCAGTAGGTTGTTTTGAAGAACATCAACTTCAAAACAAAAAACAAAATGTATTGATTTCCCCTCTGGGATAAATAAAGTATTTATGATTCTGATTCTGAGTGACGAAGTCAGAAAAGTATCTTGCACTGCTGAAGTGTCAAACCAATAGCTTGTTTAGACGCTTAAAGTATATTGAAATGTAAACAACAAATCATTTCCATATCTTTTTTAAAGTAATATCTGGAAGTTGTTAATTTGTTAGGATTTTATTAGTTTTTTTTCTGGCTTTTATGCCTTATTTTTTTAAGAGACGGAACACTGTGTAGAGTAGGAAACTGTGAGGAGAGCGGATGGGAGTGAAAAGCAGTAAAAGGGCCAGAGGCTGGAATCGCACCCTGCCCACCTGCTTCAGGGATTAAAGCCTCTGTGCATGTGATGCTCATTTTAACTGCAGTGCTAAACCATCATCCATATCTGATTGTTTTGAGTTATTCATTTTGAACTTAGAGCGAGATTGTTTTCATGCTACACATCCAAATGACGGGCTGGTTGAATGAATGGGTTGATGAATACTGTGCTCCTATGCTGGTGATTCGTCAGCTTACTCCATTCAAAAATACGGTCTTAATTATATAATTATATTCTAGGTAATAAGATTAAGTTTAGGGGGAAAAAGTATTTCTAAACAAGACCTGCCAATAGAGCTGGGCGAAATTGAAAAAAAAGTTTTCACAACAAAATATTTCATATCAGTTGATATCGATAATTATCACGATAAATATCAAATCCTTATTCCATTCAAATTTAAAGTCAGATTTTTGCTCGAGTGAAAGTTGAGTTTACATTCCCCTCAAAACATCTTTAAGCCCCGCCTACCTTTCACCCTGCGACATGATTGGCTGTTCAATGCCGTCTTCTTCTTCTGTCTAATGTTGGGTGGCATCTAGCGTTTAATGCACATTAGCGCCCCCTCCCTTTCAAATGGTTGGGGGTTGTAATTACGGGTTGAAGTATATCAACATTTTATTGAAAATGTGTTATATTTATATTGAGGAGAATTATATCGCGATAATTATTGTAATCGTATTATCGCCCAGCCCTACCCACCAGCCAACATAGAAGTGTAAACATCGTTAAAGAGCAATGAGAACTTGTTTTAAAGAATAAAACAATCCAGGTCAAAGATCTGAGAGAGAATTAAACAAATCTGTGATTGATCCATGGGTCACTCTTTTCAGTACAGCTAAAAAACAATCAGAGTCTCACTGCTGAGTTGCCAACTGACAGAAATACTAAGAGGCCTTGGCTGTGATTTCAGGCTAAGAACCAATGGAAATGTTAAAAAAGGGAGTGAATACTGCCAGTTAGAGACACTGTTTCATAGGAGGTGAGGAAACTTACTGGAAGCTGATAGCATTCCTTCGTTTGTTGTTTTTACATAGATAAATGTTGAAAAAGTTTCCATTACTGACACTAAAATGTAACAACTTTGAAATAAAGCTACACAGATAGTGTGCATGTGTGTGTGCCAATAAGTCATTTTGATGTTATTAAGTGTTTTCAGTCTCTGTTATGTGCTGAAGTAAAATGAGTAATCCAGCAGAAATCCAGCCCTTGAAAGGCCTTGAGTTGAGCTTCTATAATTTAAAACGTTTACTTTCCCGGCCTGTTAACACAAAGCTGAACAGTCAGGGGAGAGAGTAGTGTTTGTAGCAGATGTATCTTGTTTGAGTAGAAAGCCATTTATATTGTAATAGATACAACACTTCAGCATTGAGGCCCTCCAGGGTTGTCCCTCAGCTCTCGTTTTTTTGCACAAACAACATTTTTCTCCTCACATGACCTTTTGGAGTGATAACTAAGCCTGGCCTGATTGTCAGTGTATCTGGGAGAGTTACCATGGAGCATGGAACCATGGAACCTTGGTCTTCAAACAGGCTTTCAAGATCAAATGTAATGTAACAATAGAGGTATGGGTTCAGGAAAACAGTCCTCCCCTACAAGTGGCCTCACAAATTCAACTCTTGGCAGGAGAAGACAGAGGAGCAGCCAGCAGGCAGCGAGCAGCCACATTACCCAGAAGCCGAGAGAAAGGGGAGGCTGTCTGGGAACTGGCTGTTCTCAGGCACAGGGGCTAGCACTACTAGTCCAGTTACAAGCTGTAGTTAATGCAACGTGCATACTATGGATGTCGCAATGACTGAAGGCAAGTTGGTGGAGTTAATGAGAGCCAGGTCGTCTCTGTGATACAAAAACAACAACAAGCCTCACTGTGATACATGCAAGAATAACAAAATAGAGACCTGGATAGTTTCTGTTATCTCTTAACAAAACCTTTCCATCTCATTAGTACAATGTTAAAGAATATAAGCAAAATGATGTTGTTGTGGCTTGTTTTGTGGCTCTTATCGACTGAGTCCTGGTACAGTCATTCAGCTCTTTGTTTTGGTTTTGTGGCTCTTAACTTAAATCATATTATTCAGTCCTAATACCTTCATCGGCATCAGGTACGGCTCGCAGCTGTTTAATAAAGCATATAATATAAAGAACAAAGCTGCTGGACCTATAGGACCCTATTAGCTAGACCAAAACCAGAGCAACAAGTTAGTTAAAGGCTGGTTTATACTTCTGCATCACCCCTACGCAGCAGGGGCTGATGCAGACATGAGCACCACATACTTGACTCGATGTGTCTGTGTCACGCAGCAATTCTCCACCGAAACCACTTCGATCTCTGTTCACTTTTCCACAGAGATTCAGAGCGTGTTATGTTAATCTACAGCTGATTATCATACAGACATGATTACATGAAGAATAGAGAGGAGAAAAAATACACGGCTGATGAGTGGGGATCCTGGAACTGCTGTAAATGCGGGAAATACAACGCCGCCAAGCGGACCGATCAAAGGGCTTGCGGTCCGCATCGATTCTACAGGTAGTTATATTTTGGAGGAGGTGCACGTCAGCCACCTGCTTAGTCCTCTGCGTAGGTATGGGATCTACTTGGACCTCCGGCGGAGGCTACGCCTTCGATTCGACGCAAAAGTAAGACAAGTTACCAGCCAGCTTTAACTCTGGTTACGTTTGCATGCTTTGCTTATTGAATAATTGATACATATTTCTGTTTCAATATGAAGCATTGCCAGATGAATGACTCCACATTCTATCTCTGGTGCATGGTGCTTCAAGCACTAAAGAAAGGTAGTTAATTAAAGAACCTTGTTTGAGATTCATATCCTCTTGTCATTTTGTACTATACAGACAGGAAAGATCATATCTCATAGTTAACCCTTATCAGCTGGTTTAAAAGTCAGTACTCTGTGCTTTAAGTAAATGTTGAGTGCAGGGCTTTTAACTTTCACTTGAGTAGTTTCACAGACCAGCACGTTTACATGTAAGTAGTAAACTTTCATCAAAGTAACTGTTGCTTTACCTGGGTAGAATATTTGAGTGGTCTTTCTCCTCCTGATCTCTGCACATCAATGTGTCAATACTGTGTTTACAGGGTGCTACAGTGTCCTTAAAGAGTCAGTAAATACACGTTGAATGAAAGGTTAAACTACAATATTTTTTTATTTTCTGACCAAAATCTTAAAAAATTCTCCAAAAGTGGGTGGTTGTGTCTTTATGAGGTTCATGACTTCCCTTCTCCTTCTGCTGTCAGACCTTCTATGAACTTCTAAACCTGCTTGATACTTCAGACTTTGCAGATGCTTTAATGTCGATGTCAGGAGGGTTCCTTTTTCAAGCCCTTGGTGGTTCTTTTTTCCCTCCGTTGCATTTTGTTTCTCAATGTCTGATTCGGTTCAATGTTAATCGTTTTTTTTTTACAGTTAATAACACCTACTTACACTAAACTAAACTAGACTAGACTTAACTACACCATTGCATTCCTGTGAACTAATTTCTGGCCACTTTATGTATAGAACTGTGTATTCTCTCTCCGTTAAGCTCTGCAGGTTTCAGGGCACCAGAAGAAGAGACAACCGACAGAAAGAGGTAAAACAAAGAGCACAGAGCAGCAGCCCTGAGGATTAATCTCTGTGAATGAGCTACAATGAGCAACACCTTTAACATTACAAATAGTCATTTAAACTGTTGCAAATAAATAATTAGTGTAGCTGTAATAAGCATACATAACAAATAGCATTATTGCACACTAGTGTTTACATAAGTGGCATTAACACTAACACTGTAGCTAAGTATTAATGGATTATATTGTTTGGAGAAATTGTTTCCCCCCCCTCTTAGTATGCAAATTCAGACTGCAGCATGTAATTAGATCATCTCATTCAACAAGGAAGTGTGGGGCATACTAATCGCCAAGAGTTTAAGTGCATTGTATCTGGCTTCTCTCAGTGTACGTTAAGTTTCGTTGTTTTGAAGACCTCTTTGAGTTTTAAAGTGTGCTGGGTATTGAAAAAGGTTTGAGGTTGCTGGAGTGGAGTTTGGGGTAAGGGACAATAGGTTTCAAGGCAGATAATTATTGTTTTATTGAATTCTGCATGCACTCAGTGAGGGTTCACTGAGCAAGCTGCTGTGCTTATCCAGCAGTTATAGACATCCACACCCTGGAGCTGAAAAACTCCAAGGGCACCTTGCTGGTAACTGATGAGGGAGGGGACTGTTTGTCACTCACTCCCACCTCCCCCACTGCTTTGAGGCAACTATCCAATCCGGTCACTCAAGAACACTCTTCTACGCTTTAGGCTGCACGGCTATATCTGAGGACTGGCTTTACCTTGAGTTTTCTGACTGCATCCTTCACAACTTCGGTGCCTTTTGGGGCTTCAACCTCTGTGTTTCCGAGGAACTGCAGAGAGAACAAAAAGACATGTATGATTTACAGCAAGAGAACAAATACATAATGGGACAGGATTCAGTTCTTATACATCATGTAAAGGTTGCAGAGAGAAGGCATTTCAGGACAGTTGGAGCCGACTGAGGAGTACTTCTTTGATCATAAAGTGTAGAACCGAGGAAGAGCAGATTTCCATCAGCATAAAGAATGAACACTATCAAATTTGCATACCAAACACGGACGACATTTGAGTCAAAAACATCTGGTTCCTTTACTTTTAAAGTTCAAACGAGGGTAAAAAACATCTGCAGCAGATCATTCACCATCATTCCCCCCTGAGACAAAGTCTTATCATCTTACAACTCCTCTTCATGAGGTAACAAAGCATATGTTTTATACATGTAATGAGGGCACACATACACACACACATACTCACACACTCATACATTGAGCAGCACTTCTGCCGCTCTCCAACAGATGGAGCCATTAGCATTTGTGCCTGCACGTCATGTTTTCTCCACCTGGCAGCAGCGGTAATTGTTCCAGTCACACACACTGCTTCAGTGCCTCCTGGGCTTAATGTTTGTAGCCTGTTCCAATATCAGACCTAATAAACACTGGTGTCAGCCCCTTAAAGGTTAGGGAAAAACAAAATAACAGTGTCTCCCACTGGAGCACGACAAACAGCTCAGACAGACAGAGATCGTCTCCATGAAGCAACAAGCTCTGAGTGAAGCTTCAGAAATGTCTATTCACTGTTGTAGCATGAATCACAGCATCCCTGAGTTTACCTAATTTGAATGATCATACTTGTTTAGGGCATCACATGAACTTTGCAATTAGTCTTCTGACATTCTGTGAAGCAGCTTCTTCGTCGCCTCTTAAAAACTGTGAAAATGGCACTTATCGATAGAACCAGAAGACAGATTGAGCAGTTATTCGAAGGTGTCAGCACTCTGCACCGGTGTGACAAATGTACTCTACCCTCTTAAGGACATGTCTGAGAGCACTGCTGACAGAATCCCAGAATAGACTGGAGTAACGCTTGTTCCTGACCAGTGCATTCTGGGGGACGACTGGGGAGGTTTCATATGGCAGACCAAGCTCGGAGGCTCATCCATCAACCTGTGCATACAACACAAAGCCCCTCCTCCTCCTCCTCCTCCTCCTCCTCCTCATTCCCCATTGTGCAGATTCATACTCAGCCTCAGAGGGATTGTGTACCCTTAGATGCAAAAATGAAATAAAAAATGCAGAGAACACCGATATATCTAAAACTCCTTGTGTATCTGATGAGATGATAAAACAGAGAGAAAACTGAGGCTCTCTGATATTTCCTCCACATTTTCCAAAAGGGCAGAATCTGTCGAGTGCAACATAAGTGACTTCTGAATGTGACACGATTGTTGATGTTTGACTCAGTGATCCCTGAAGCCCACTGACTCTTCTTTTATCATTTTCTTCCCTCCAATAATCCAGAGGTCAGGAACTCAAAGGGTGCACAAAAGCCAAATGTATGAGATCTCTCTGGCTAAAGTGTTAGCCCACTGATACAGATGAGCTGTAGAAGAGGACAACTGCAGCTTTAAATGTCAATTTAGAAATAGTAATTATAAAAAATACATGTTCAAAAGAGGAAATGCCACCCGGACAAACCTTAGACTGCAGGTTGATCACAGGGTAATAATACAGCATGATTATGAAACTGTACATTTCTGATATATGTTTTTTCAGAGTAATCCATAGACTGTATAAATAATCAGAATCAGAATCAGAATCAGAATCAGCTTTATTGGCCAGGTATGCTTGAACACACAAGGAATTTGACTTAGGTAAACTGTGCCCTCTTTGTACAAGGCATAATAATAAGACATACAAAAAAAAAATTTTAATAACAATAACATCAGCTATAAATACAAAAGAACAACAAATAGGCGTGACTAATATGTACAGACTAAAATAATCTGATAATAGTGCAGCGGTGAGTAGCAGAGGTAGTTTTTACATTAAAAAAATAGTAGTTAAATAATAAAATAAATAAAAATATGGAATTCTGCTTGGAGAATTGTTGCATTGTATGCTTACATGTATATTTACAGAGAGTATTTATCTGACAGGCATGACACTGTTATGGTTTAGAGTTCATCAGAGTGACAGCCTGGGGGAAGAAACTGATCTTATGGCGGGTTGTTTTGGCGCACAGTGATCTGTAGCGCCTGCTGGAGGGTAGGAGTTTGAAGAATTTGTGTCCAGGGTGTGAGGGGTCAGCGGTGATGCTACCTGCCCGTTTCCTGGCCCGGGACCAGTACAAGTCCTGCAGGTCGACACTGATGATTTTGTCTGCAGTCCTTATAGTTCGTTGTAGTCTGTGTTTGTCTAGTTTGGTTGCAGATCCAAACCAGATAATGGACGTAGTATCCGTGACGTCACCCATCTGTTACTGAGCGCTGTTTTGAAGCCAATCGTCGGCGGGAGCCATATTGGAAATGTTGAACTCATCCAAAAGAGTGTGACGTAAAGAGGCAGGGTTTGAGCCTCCTAGCCAACAGCTATGTGCCTGTCAATCGAGTCAGTCATGTCCTTATTTGGGCAAAATCTCGTTTCCGGTGTTTCTGCAGCCAGCCTCAAGCGGATTCTTGGTTGATTGCAGTTTACAATACTTCCGCATCGGCTTCATATTTTGAGACCGGAGGTTTCCGCTTGGAGTAAATGAAGCTGCAACTTATGATATTTTACTATTAAGTTATTTATGTTCAATTATTATCAGATTGTTAACCTGGGTCCAAACAATCCTCACACAACACAATTTCAGTAATCCAAACTAGCTTAGAGGCAGGAAAACACTCAGCAAAAAATAATTGAGCACACTTTTATCGAACCAGGTTAAACATGAGATCAGAGAGTCAGTGGGTAAACAATGTCAAATTCAATTGCGGAGTGTAGCTAACATTAGCAGAGCTAGCACCACCAGCCTTTTGTCCTCCTTGCAGGTTAACATCCACATGCCTGTGCTGTTTAAAAATGGCTTCAGTGGAGTGGCAATATGAAAACCACCAGAAACCGCCTACAAACAACTTTATCTCCATTTTCTGGATCAAATAACTGATAAATGCACAGTAGTCTCTGACTAGTAGAGCATTATGGCATTATGGCAGCAGACATTAACCAGAGCTATAGCCTCAGGTAGTGGAGAGTGGCTGGGCTACATTTGAGACACAACTTATGAACTGTATTTCAGGCTGATATTAATATAAATATTCAGCATTAGTTTAAGTGACTAGTACTTCTGGTGCCAACTAGCAAAGTGACAACGTTGACTAAAGCTGTACATCCTTATTATAAGTCATACCTGGCAAAAGAAAGAGAATGTTTCAGATGTTTCATAAAGCAGTGATGAAAATAGTTGGATAATTCCAGGTGCACTTCAGTATAAGAGCACTGCTGTTTGAAACATACGTTTTTGAAGTGTGCCGTTACAACCAGTGTGGCCTTGATAAAGATTTTAGATCAGGTAGGTTTGTGTTTGATAAATTTCACTTCCTCCACTTCTTAAATATTAGTATCATCTGTTTAATCTTTATTTTTTAATGCTTCATTTAAAACTGAAAATCTTTGAAACTCAGAAACAGCTTATAAATCCACACTAATATAAAAGTCTCAGAGCTTTAGCTCATTCAATAATTTATACTAAAGACAAAATCATTTCATAGACAAATCTGTAATCCATAAAACTGATGATTTCTGGAGTGAGGAAGCCGTGTGTTGAAAAGTGTTTGTGATTTCTGTCCTTGAAAAGCAGAAATATCAATCCAGATGAGTCAATTTGAGGACTACCTTAGTGACACCTCTGGGCTCTGAACAGCAGGCTAATAAAGCAACAAAAGGTCAGAACTTTATATTGTTCAGCAGGGAACCGAGTTTGGTGTCCCAAAGGCTGCCGATAAAGCATTTACCAACCAATCAGTGATCAACATGATTTGTTGCAGTACTAAAACATGTTATTTTCCAAACAGAGGATCTTTATGTTGCTAACTGGAGTCAAGCCTTTAGGTTAGAAGCAATAAAAAAGTTTCCTCCTGCAGACTTTAATCCACCAAACTAGCCCAAAGATCCAGAAAAGATGACCTAAGTGTTCTCATTAGGAGCTCTTGCTGCAGTAAGTTCCGTGTTACAAACAAAACTCCCTCCAAAGTTTTAGTTGCAAAATACAAAAAAAAATCTTCAGGCAAAAACACAGATTCTCCTCGGTCTCTAACTTCACAGTGAACCCCTATCTGGGCGTATCTTTCTCAAAATTAATGAATGCTTTAAAGTGGAGAGAACTGACCAAACACAGTCTCAGCACTTTACACTTCCTCATTCCTCCAATCTCTTCACTGATGAGTGCCTTTCTCAGATCTCAGCAAATTTAGCCCGACAGGGAACCCATCAGAGAAAGCTGACAATATGCTTTGATTTTAAAGATGTGTCCTCTGCCAGCTCTCCTGCCTCTCCCATAAACATGAAGAGAGCCTCAGCAGTTTGGGGGATTTGGTAGTTTGGAGCTCCACCTCAGATCCATCATAACTTTTCTGAAGCTCAGGATGTCAGCAGAGTGATTCACTGCTTCACAGGAGGGGGAAGTCTTTGTCAAAATGAAGCAGAAAAAGCAGACTGACAGGGAAGTGCTCCCCAGGTCACAAAGCCCTCCTCTCAGACGTGTTGGTTGGATTTGAGAGAGACTTTTTCAAATAGTGTTTTATCTCAAGCCATGTTTCAGTCATCACTGAGTGTGCCACTTCACTTTCAGTTATTCACGGATCAGAAGTTTGGGTGCTTTTGACAGAGGCTTGAGTCACTTCACATAAACCCCTGATGTTCAAACATTAATGAATAAACAAGTCAAGACGAGTAAACACAAGAAACTTTGAAATCAAACTTTAACAAGGAGGATTTTACCCCAACGCAGCACAAAGAAAAACAACTGCATGCACTGGAGGACTGAATCTACAATAATGAGCAGCGGCATCCAAATGTAATCAAACACCATTAAATATAATCATTTCATCACTGTCACATGATTCTCTAACCTACTATGAGGAGTTCTTAACAAGCCCAATTCAACACTTGATGTTCTAGAAACAGAAAACAGAGCACCAACAAGAAGACCGACCGTCTAATCTTAAAGCCTGTCGCTGTTGTCACAAGGTCATGTTTTGAATTTTACAGACCAGAAAAGCCTTTGTTACATTTCTGCAACCATGGAGATTTTCACACAAATGTACAGGACATGATCTGCAAAGAGATAAAAAAACACTAAGTGAAGCTTTACCAGGCTGACATGAAGAGGTACAGAGTTCAGGTGGAAACAAAAGTCAGGTTGATGGTCTGTCCCCCTCCTACACAGATATGTGCGAAGTCTATTTTCTTTGTTCAATACACTGAGATGCATAGATGGCTCTCTATACAGTCCACAGATGTCACAGTGAACAAATGTGTAGTTATATAACTGGCTATTAACACTCAACTTGGCCTCGGTACCGAGATGTTTCTTGCTGTGAGCTTATCCTTACAAGGCTCAAACTACAACAAAGAATCCCACTTTTCATCGACTTCATCAACCAAACTTTCACTGATCAGACAAAACAATGTGTGTGAGCGCTACTCAAACAAAGTTAGCAAGGTCTTACTGTCTTCATATTACAGTTACGGCCCAATTCCACCAGATCCGTGTCCGGTCTGTCTCCGATCCGTCACAGCACCGGATCTGATAGGTTTCCATTCTAGTCAATGTGTTAACTTCCACTGGATCTGCTCCGTTGCGTTCCGGCTGCGTTTCGGCAGGTCGGAACACAACGGATCAGATAATCAAGACTTCTATTTTTTGCCGGATGCCGGAATACGACGCATCAATCTCAACAGATGAGCAGGACAGGAAGTCAGGCACCAAAACAACATGAAAACACCCGGTTAATTTTCAAAATAAAACACTGTGTTATCGTTAGATCGGTTTTAACCATGAAAATAAAATGTCATTTCAAGCGGAGCCAGGCTTTGAGTCATCAAGTCAGAGCTTTCCAGAGGCTGATAAAGTAAACATAGATGAGGAGAGGGGGAGGACAATCCTGGATTCAGTGATAGCTGTGGGAAAACCTCGGTCACATGACTCCAGCTGTCCAGCGGTCCTGCTCCGTGCTGCGTTCTGAAAAATGCAACTGGTGGGTGTTGACGGACGAGAGAGCACGGAGCAGGACTGCAGCAGATCAGAGATGGACCGGACATGGATCTGGTTGAAATCCTGTGTTACATTACATCCTAATGAGCAACAAACAGATGCAGAAGTTCAATCTTTCTTTTCCCGCTTGCATAATGGATGCACATTATGGCAAGACCAAGATCATTTGAACATAGTGTGTTCAGGAGGGCGCCAAAATCAACACATATATTACATCTTCAATAGCTGCTTGAAATAAGGTGACTGTTGTGAAAAGAAATGGGTGATGTAAAGTCGTAAATATGTTCCAAAAGGAAAAAACAACTTCAGAAATAACGCTCCAAAGCTGAATTGACTCTGCTCAATGAAAGGCCTCATTGCCTCAGAAGAAATGCATCATGGAAAACCAGGACTGAGAGCTGCAGGTTTGATGGAGCTGACAGAGAGGGAGCAGTGAACGGGGAAAAGGAGGCATTCTGTTGTGGCCAAGTTATAATAACAAACACGTCCAACTCTTCAAAAAGAGCAAAAAGTAATGCTTTCCATAAACAAAGCCTCTTATCTGCAATTAAAGATTATTCTTTACATATGATTTTAGTCCTCAGAGCTCTTATCATGCACCGTGCAACAGTCTGATGGATGAACCTACCTTGGCATTGTAGGGTATGTAATGCTTGGCCAGAGCCTCCGGGGTGTGCATCCACGATTTATCTGAAATGACACAAAACAGTTCACTCAGTAAAGTAGTCTGTATCACAGGTCTCCATAAATCGACTAGTGAATAAATGTTACATAAAGAAAGAGCACAAGAGCAAAGCACTTTGACTCACAGAGAAGGAGGATTTTAATTCCAGAGCAGGATTATTTATCAGATGTTGGGGTGGTTACAGGTTCAAGAAAAAAAGACCAGAATTCAGAAAGCAGCATTTATTTTCTTTTTCAGGATCTGCTTCACTCACACACACACTTTCTGTCTCTCTCTCTCTCTCTCTCTCTCTCTCACACACACACACACACACACACACACACACACACACACACACACACACACACACACACACACACACACACACACACACACACACACACACACACACACACACACACACACACACACACACACACACACATTCACAGGTATGCTGCACACAGTCTGATTTGTTGTGGGCTGAACAGCTCCACAGGAACAGCTGGGGCCGTACTCAATGACACATTGAGTGGCAATGAAGTGAGGGCAAACACTGCTTCACTTCCACACCCTCATCCATCCTGCAGGTCTGCTAATTGAAGCTGCGACCTTCCAGTCATGAGCCCACTCCTCCAGAAATGTGTTCACACCGAGCACTGGACAAACTCTACAGGAAATCAAGTATTTGGTTTGGAGTTATTTGGACAGATGCAAGGTGTGCTTTAGATGTCACAGATTAAAGGTTCACTGTTGAGTTCCTGAGCACTAGCAGCCAGTAGAGTACTATCTTAAGTAGGGTTCCTGTTTTGCTTGTATCATGCAGATACATAAAAATATGCTAAATCACACAGGTATTGTGATGAATATTTCTGCTATCTATTTCATGCTTGTCAACTTCTTCAGTGAGAACCAAAGGACAGCCCTGTTCCTATAGAGGTAATGAAAATAAATAAATACAGTTGGTGAAAGCTGACAACGCTGGTGTCAGATTTAACACATTACTTTAAAATGGTGAGCCGTGAGGAGGGGCAGCAACATGAGGAAGCACTGCCGTCTTTCAAATCTGTGCTGTGGTAAACAAAAAGTGACTCTCTGTAAACATTGTTGTACATTTGTCGCAGACTCAGATGACAATACATCTGTGACTGCAAATCTGCGGCGCCATCGCCAAGTGTATCACGGTCTGGAAGCAAGATAGCCGAGCATGTAACATCTCATCCAAAAAACAATTATTGATGATGTCTTCCATCATACATACTCCACTGATTCAGAGAGAGTGTGGATGTCTATCTCCAAGGATTTTATGAAAACGTTTAATCCTCATTACAAAGTACACTCTCACACATTTGTCTGCACTGATGTTACTCCTGACCTCTGTGAAACAACCTGCAAAGGTATTGAAAACAAACAGGCTAAAGCACAGAGCTCTCACTACAGATAGCGGTACCTCACATGCAGCAGAGAGTTTACCTCACAGTGAGGATTCAGAGCACAGAACACCAGACCTGTCCTCTGTGTGAGAGCTATAGAAGCACTCATTTGGTAAAGAAGAGGACAAATGAAGTGGACATGTGGAAGTTTGAGAGGCAAAAACTGTCACTCCCAGAGCACTGATCATATTTTTTAGATATATTTTTATTTTAATCTTATACAAATCAACTCAAATATATGAAACCACCATCATGTGCTCCTTAAATGAACAAACCTTGTTTTTCTGATTATATTTTTATTATCATATTTGTTTTCTTTAATAACAATTGAAAACGCTCAAGCTCACTGACAGAAGGCCATATAATAAACCAGTTAGAGCAAAGGAAGACATTTACACCCAATTAACAATTTGGTTCCATCTGGTTTAGTTCTTTCTTTTAGTTCTTAGACAACTTATTTTACAGTTTACTTCAAGAAATTATATTCTGTTTAAAGCAAAACACTGCTCCTCATCCATTAACAGATATAACTTCTGCAATTAGCCATAGTCATTTATGAAAGGAATAAAAAAAAAAAGCAAGACAATGTATTTAAATTGAAATATGTTTGCCTCAAAAGTAAAATAAAGACTGTTTTGGAATAAAAAGAAACAAAAAACAATAATTTTCTCTGCTTGTTGTTGCTGCAAATCTCCAAAAATGAAATACCAAAAAAACACTGACTGATCGGGCATCTGGAAAACTAATCAGGAAAGAGCAAACATGTTTATAAACAATGTGTTGATGAGATATTCTAAATGCAATGAAGCGCTGTCATCATTTTCAAGGAAATTTCACAGAGCAACACAAACAACGGTACAGTGAGTGTTGACAGTTTATTTCGAAGCTAATCAAAAAGCTGTTCAGTCTGACAGCTTCATTATTTAGTCCTGAAACTTTATTTCAGCAGCAGAACATTGTTTGTGTTTGTCATCTAGGCTCTGAACCTCATCACCCCTTAGAGATTAACTTTACATGCAGAAAATGAGGAGTGATAACATTAAATCTTAAACCCCCTGTAGTCTGAGTCTGCAGGTGGTGCAGGGCATGGTGGTGTTAGCAAAGCAGAGGTAAAGACCGACAATCTTGCAGCTTAAATAAACAGCCTGATTGAAAGGACACACCTCACATTTTAAAATCTCTCACTCAGTATCATTATCACAACAGGTGTGTGGATGAGACTTATTAATGATTTAGTTGTTTGCAGCAATCTGAAACAATCTAAACAACTGCAACCTGCTGCACGAAACTTTTTAAACAGCGGTATGTAAACGTTCATACTTAATATGAGACAGAACTCCTCAATCAATGCAGCAACAGGAGGATCACCTGCAGAGCGTGTCAGACGCTGCAGGTGATCAGACGTGAGGGGCAGACTGCGACAAGAGAAACTCTTAATCATCGATGGAGGATGGGAATCTTGCAAGATAAATGTAAAAACGAGTTCCTTGATTGGCCCGTACAAGTTTCGCCTGGGGAACAGTGCATCCGAACAGCACAAGAATAAATAATTCTGATTTAACTGCAAAAAAGATAGTATCTGTGGCTGTTGAAGCTCTAAAATGAGTCTGTCTGGCGTACCTATCCATCTCTTTTACTTCCATACCTGTGCACACTCTGACTTTGCACTCAGAGCAAGCAGTTGGAGTCTTCTGCAGACTTAAGCTAACAAGGTAGTCAAAGAAATGTCAAAGACAGAAAGGTAGATTGTTAAAGTTAGCAATGACAAGATAGTACTCAGATACCTTAGGATCCGGCTTATTTTTACTGGTTTGCCTCACATGGTGTTAAGATGTCGATTCTGCAAAAAGCTCAAAGTAGTCTCAACTACATTAAATACCTAAAAAGAGTAGAAGAATGGCTGAGCTGGAGGAGCAAGCAAACTCATGGTTATTGCACGTCTGTTCCTCTCCTTGTAGGAGCAGGACAGACTCATTTAGACTCTAATGAATCATTTCTTTCTCTTTTTAACAAAAGATGCTTTAAGATGCTTTATCACCCGGGTGTCGTACTGATCTTCCGGTTTTGTAGGATGCTTGATTCTGATTGGTCCAAACCCCTTGATGATGGTTATTAACTTTCACTAACATGAGCAACACCAGAGGCAAACTGATCACACATCATGTCAAATCAATTCACAGAAAAGAGTTCCGGCACATGTAGTTTCTGCTTGTTGACACCACAGAACGTAAGGTGAGGTGAAACCATTAGCTTCCGTTAGCTTCATATTGGTAAACAATGTGACTAAATGTTAGCTTCGGTTAGCATGCTACATCAGCAGTTCACCTGAGCACCTAGCTGCAACTCATCTTCATCAAGACAGTATTTAAACCTCCCCTGTCCACCAACTCTTTGCCAGATTGTTCTAAGCTCTCATGAAAGACTTTCCAGCACTCTTTTTTGATTTGATTTCCTGGTTCAGACCCCCTTCCTGTCTTCGACCTGTCTTCTTCCTTGTCCCTACTTGGATTGTGTTTTATTACGGACTGATACCTGATTCTGATCCTGCTGCCTCCTCGACGACGTTCTCTGCTTTTCCCCCCACGGAACTGTTTTTTGTATTGTATTGTTGTGTGAGTGTTTCTACACTAAAGAGAAACAACTTGCATTTTTCTGTTTTTGTTTGCTTCTTTTGGGTCCTAACACCACCCGTTACAGCTAATGTATGGTTAGCAGTTGGGGTCTTGTCTCACCCTGTTGGGATTATTTTTCCCATAACAACCTGCTAACCATACATCATCCCTTACTTAATCCTGTTCCATGTATTTACAAACCTACAGACATGGTTGGTGTGTATTTTCCCAAATACAGGAAACATCTGCACACTTTCTGCAGCTACTCTTTGTTGACATTGAATATTGACAGCACAAGAGGTCCAGCATTCATGCTGTATTTCTGTTTTGGTGAACCACCCAGCTGTCAGCCACTGGAAATAATTCTACCCACTGACAATAAGCCTTTTAGTAAGTGACAGTCTGGAGAGTTTTTGAAGCTGCTGTCTGTGTTCATTGATATTCTGCAGAAGTTATTGTAACTCTGAAGAGCTGCTGTCATATCAAAACGGCATATTGCACACTAAGTTAATGTGATAGTGCTTTATCATCATCTCAGAGCTTTCATCTATCAAACATATCTAAATTAAATCAAGTATTGTCGGCCTATCATGTTGAGAGTTAGCAGACTCTTGGTGTGATGGAGGGATGGTTTTAGTAGCGCTTTGTTTTTTTTAGATTTTTACTTTCAAAACTGATTAAAAATGAGAAAACATCAAAGGAAATGTTTTAATTTTAGATCCACTCAATTCTGAATAAAATCAGAAATGAATATTACACATTTTCAGACACTGTCTGACCCGGATATCAAAAATTAACACAGTTAATTACTGCCAAATTAAAATGGAGATCGTATTCAAAGATTACACCAACACCAAATGAGGAAAGGATCAGATATGATTCCAGGTCACTGATTGTTTCCTGCATTTCTTAATCATCCACTGATTAACCACCCTGTCCTTTCTTCATTCTGCATTCATAAACCGTTTATCACCCCGTTAATGAATCCAGAGACTAAGAGATGTATGAGAGTGTCCTCGGGGCGTTTAACTCCTGTAGGTTGATTGCATTAATCAAGACTTTGTAAGGTGCAAACGATGTGCATCAACTTTGCCATGTCCTCTGCACAAGTATGCTAATGACTCTGTTTACATTGATGTTGTTGCCTAAGTGACTTGATGAATTCAAAGTCTGGTTCTAATTAGTGCTAATTTGGTGCACTACATTTGCCTAATTGTAATTGCTGATGTTTGTAAGTGAAGCTTATTATTCACGAGGAAACCAACACTGACTCTTGGCTTGTAAAGAAGACATTTTTTATCCTTCTAGAAATCACAATGTCGCAATGAAGATATACAGATATAGAAAGATATAAAAACGTATGAACAACAAAAGGAAGTAACGACTGACTCACAAATATGGTAGCTTTGTTTCACTTCTTCACTGTTTTCCTCCACTTCACTGGTTTTCCTTTTAATTTTACTGAGCAGCAGTTTGCCATGAGACTATCCCCACACATACCTTGCAGCACTCTCCTCCAAAGTGCAATCAATTTCCTAACAGGACTTTTGAATGAAACTTGATTACAGGTGATGCATGTCCTGTTTTCAGAGCTAAGGAGGCTAAGAAGCTGTAAATCCTGAGTAAGAGTAAGGAGGAGGAGGGTGGTGAGGGGCTGACACAGCGGCATGGCAGGTAGGCTGACATTTTTCCGAGGTGTCAGCACACACTGTTCTGATTAAAAGAGGGAAGGGTGTGGTGACGGGGAGGGCATGCTTCTTCCACTCTCTTTCATTCAGGAAATGGCAAAAATTGCAAATGCCATCTTGGTCGCTAAAATAGAAGAATGAGTGTTGCGTTGCGAGTATGAGCTGTGACATCTGAAGGTCAGTGTGTGTGGGTGACTTGTTAGGTGTTGGATGAAGAGGAGAGAAAGCTCAAGAGGTGACAAGTGGAAAGGCGTCAATGCTTCACTCTCACACTGAGTTGACCACCTGCAGCTCCAGGAGACGGGGGGTGCATTGCTTTTCCTGTCTCCTGGAGAACCAGTTACCTCATATGGAAGCGTAAAGGTCACAAGTCTGTCATGCATGTAAGACCACACTCACTGCTGCTGCTGATAATAATTATCCCCTCCAGCTCCACAGTTATAACGCTTCAGCCTAACATTTTGTTCATTATTAA
The DNA here is from genome assembly GCF_009762535.1 of Notolabrus celidotus. NCBI lineage: Eukaryota > Metazoa > Chordata > Actinopteri > Labriformes > Labridae > Notolabrus > Notolabrus celidotus. Next base: position 7,183,963 of record NC_048281.1, on the reverse strand, counting down.
TCCTGATGTCTAACACTCTCTTTTGTTTTTCTACGAGTGAATCCTACCTTTGTGTGGTTTTAGTTTCCACTTGATCTATCTGCAAGTCTGTGAAACAGAGCCTGAAATACTGCCAATAGATAACAGCACTAATTAAACACAGGAGACAGATATAAATGGGCGACCGTTTGGAGAGGGTGAAAAAGAAAAGTTATAGAAGCACTGAGTAACTTTGGTTAAGACTAACAGGTTCATTCCTCATTCCAGTTATTGTGAGGAAATAATCTCTGCTCATAAAAAAAAAAATGTGGGAGCATAGCTGGAAGTTGTCATGCGTTTCTAAGGAATGTAATCTATTGCAGAGAACAGAACAGCTGGTTAAACCCTCTGCTCCTCCTCATCCTCCAACTTAACCCTTCTTTCAGAAAGATGCACAATGACAACCCATGTTTTACCAAGGACTTCACGCCTACTCAGAGCCAGGTGTGAGGATTAAAGCCTCTGGTAACCCAAATCAACAAAAACGTTATACCTATGATATTTCAGACCATATGTTAATACTAAAAATTATGTAAAAATGTTAGAACTCAATTTTGATCCATTTTCAAATACGTTCAATAACATTTTTTAACACTGGGTTTTAAGGGGGCTGTTTTAACCTGATATATAGAATAAAGAATATATATAGAATAAATATCCAACAAATCAGAAATGAAACACTGAGTCACGTGCACACATGTTCAACAAAACTACTCCGTTCCTGCTCAGACCGTCTCCTGACATCTCAGCCAGCTCCCCTCAATGTTGTCTTGGCTGTTAGCTTGTTTGTTAATCCAATACTGCCTGTAATCTGTCTGTATAGCTTTCTCTCTGCTCTTTGCACCACTATTCCCAGGACCGGTTCGCTAACTATCCCCAGGACCGGTTCACTAACTATCCCCAGGACCGGTTCACTGACTTTCCCCAGGACCGGTTCACGAACTTTCCTCAGGACCAGTTGACTAACTTTCTTCAGGACCGGTTCACTGACTTTCTTCAGGACCGGTTCACTAACTATCCCCAGGACCGGTTCACTAACTTTCCTCAGGACCGGTTCACTAACTATCCCCAGGACTGGTCCACTAACTTTCCCCAGGACCGGTTCACTAACTTTCCTCAGGACCAGTTCACTAAATTTCCTCAGGACAGGTTCACTAACTTTCCTCAGGACCAGTTCACTAAATTTCCTCAGGACAGGTTCACTAACTTTCCTTAGGACAGGTTCACTAAATTTCCTCAGGACCGGTTCACTAAATTTCCTCAGGACAGGTTCACTAACTTTCCTCAGGACCAGTTCACTAAATTTCCTCAGGACCGGTTCACTAACTTTCCCCAGGACCGGTTCACTAACTTTCCCCAGGACCGGCTCACTAACTTTCCCCAGGACCGGTTCACTAACTATTCCCAGGACCACTTCACTAACCATTCCCATGGCCGGTTCACTAACTATCCCCAGGACAGGTTCACTAACTATCCCCAGGACAGGTTCACTAACTTCTACCAGGACCGTTTCACTAACTTTCCTCAGGACCGGTTCACTAACATTCCCCAAACAGCTCAGAGTTTAGACAAACAGTCTGACACCTGGAGCCGAGCTCCTCTGCGTGTACATACTACAACAGAGTTTTTTCATAGTTATGAATGTTTACTTTCACTCAGATTTTTGTTGAATCTTGATTACAAATTACATTTTGATATTCTATGTGAATTTTAAATATTCCATTTACATTTCCAGAGGCTTTAAATTGTAACTTATGTCTACGTTGGGACTATCAAAACTGGTAAAGGCCCCTAATTGTTAGATGGGTATTAACTCTGTCTAAATCAAAAATCACGTCTAACCTCGGCTACAAATGTTCTAAACCCAGAGCGGGTGCAGATCTATCAGAGCTTTCTCCAAACAGTATCTCATAATCTACAAGCTCCCCGCTGCATTTCTCTTTATCTCACCTTTCCTTATCTCACATTTCACTGTGAGTCCAGGCATTGAGAGGATAAATGGTCTTCAATCCAACAGTGAGAAATGCTCTCAAGGAGAACTAGCACTCTGTTTTTCTGGAGCTCCTCACTTCTTCACGTCCTTCCTTACTTTCTCTTGAATGCTGTCAGAACAGTCAAGATGCTAATTTCACTGAACGTCAGCTCTTCTGTTGCCTTTTAGAGTTTTATTTTATTTTTTAATTTTCTATAATTGTGCATGTTTATGAATTTATTTCTTGTATAATTTATGCTCTGTTCCCTCTGCTTTGACGTGTTTGTTTATTAGCCTGTCTTGTTGTTGCTGTGTTTGTTTCCATATTACATCAAGTTGCACTAGGCTGTATCTGCCTAAGGCAAATTTCCCCACAGGGATCATAAAGTGCTTCTAATAATCTAGTAAAACTCTCCACTGAAATCATCTTGTTTGGGTACTCTCTTCTGGCTGTTCTTGTTATCTGCGGTTGCTTTCGTTGCAGTTTTTCACACACTGTTACTTTTGACTGACAGGTAGAATACAAAATAAAAGTTCTTCTTATTAAAGTTATTAATCCCTTCCATTACCACTTCAGATAAGAGGCCTTGTAAAACACAGTCTGTCTTAACCCCATTGCTTTATTTTGTGTTCATTTGTCCAATAGCTTATCTGCAGCCTCTTAGAGCTCGAGTGCTGCACTGTGTGTACACCATTTCTCTATTGGGCCATGAGCAATGGACAGCCAATAGCCTAATACACTGCAGTGCTCAATCAATGACACACAATGAATTTGCTGGGTATGCACAGTTCTCCATCATGCAGGAGACAACTTCAAATGAGCTCCAAGCAGAGGGGGACCTAAACAAAACCTCTGCTGAAGCCCTGCAGGACGGTGCTGCTCTGAGATAATGCATTTTAAAACATGTGACTGTCTGGGAACAAAAATCCATCTGCTTCTTTACGTCAACCTCTGTTTGACAGAGAGTATGATGCCAGAGTGAAATGCAAAATAAAGGCCTATGCAAAATATTGCAGTGACAGAAATAGTGACAGTGCGTCCTCAGAGAGATCCTCTCTCCCTGGGGTTTTGTCTCCACCGTGTCAGCGCTTTTGAAAAAAATGGACAGATATTCACAAGCTCCCTACTATTCAATGCAGTTTTATATAACTGCACAGTTTCCATACAGGCGGAAACATGGAACCTGCTTGACAGGAGGAGATGAACACTACACGGTTACTGTTTTGGGTTTAATTACACGGTGAAAGCGCTTCAGTTTCTGTGTCAAGCCTCTGTTGGCTCACGTAGCGTCTCTTTTCTGATACTTTGAAATGTCTTGAAGAGATCACTCAATTTAATGTGAGGACTGAATGCAGAAAATATGGCTCGGGACCCATTCAAAGCTAACGCGGATTATAGGGCCAAAAACAGAAATGATCAAAGATGATCACATCACATGCTGATATGGTTTTTATAAAGCAGCACAGTCAGAGCTGACATACAGGCGATGACAGTAAAGCTCTGAACTCTCCTTTTACATCACAGCGTCCTTCCAGTCTGAGGTCGCCGGGTATACATTAATCACATAAAGGAGGAAAAACCACCGTCATTTTATTTGCTCTCAGATCAAATTATGCCTCATCAGTGATTACATCATGTAATGCTTGGAGGATACATGTCTGAGCCGAGCATCACTCAGACCGCTGTTTATACTGTCCAGCAGTTCAGCCAACACAGCCAGGAGGAAATTAATAATAATAATAATAAAAAAGCTTGTGTTTCCTCAGCATGTAATTTTCTATATTAGTGCTTTTTGTTGATTGAACCATAATGAGGGAGAGAGGACATCGAATAAAACTAGAATTACTGCCTCATGGTTGTATGCCTCTGTAAGCAGTCAAGATGCAATTGCATCCACTGATGTCCTCTCAAAAGAATGGCTGTGTAAATGTGGGCCGGATGTAGATGGATCTGTTTAATCCAATGCTCGGATAAATGACCCTGAAGCTAAACTACTCTAAAAGTAGGAGGGAATTAAATAAGAGGGGTCACAGAGACAAGAGGATCTCTCTCTCTCTCTCTCTCTCTCTCTCTCTCTGTGCTTCACTGCAGAGTATGTGATTGTCAGGAGAGCCTTCTCCTGACAGCAGAACAAACAGCTGAAACAGGTGTGAGGCGAAAGTGTCCGACAGTCAATCAATCAATCACAGGTGGTGTTTTTTTATCCGACAGATAAAAAAAAAAAGAAAACACATTAAAAGAAAATCTCCACAGTTGTGCCGAGGTGTCGCCTGAATGAGATCAGAACTTGACCAAATCTTGGAACCCGTCAACAGTTATCAGCTTTCCTCGCCTGATGATGCCGTGTGATTTATGCTTCTGGGAACAGATGCCAATTTCTCAGCGATTTTGGTGTCGCTGGCAGTGAGTATTAAACAACTATCAGCCAAGATCTCGTGTTCTGTGTGGCGTTAACATCTGCGATGTAGACGCTGTCATTTCCTGGTCCATTACATTCCTCAGAGAAGAGGCAGATCATCTGTTTCTATTAGGTGTCAGTTCAACAGCAGACACACAGAGACACTTTGCTTACTTCAGCAGGAGGAAAAACAAACCAGATTTATTGTGATGTGCTCACAATTAACAGGTCATAAGTTTGCCGAAATAACAATGTGGAGTGTTAAAGATGAAAAGTCAAGCTGGGGTCTGTCATCTAGATGAAAATAACTTTTTAGATCGGAACACTCAGCTGATAGGTTTGTGTAAAAAAGCAGATTTCTCACTTATGTTTACTTTTTGATCTGGAATGACATTGTTCACTGCCCTGACAGGCGGATTTCTACTCATAGAGATAAATACATTTTCAGAAAGGTCAGGGGATGTCAGGTGTGCAATCTGCCTGCTTTTGCTCTCCACGCTGACTGTTTTTTTATGCGTACACCAAAGCCTGCAAACATAACACAAATGGAAACCAGAGTGGAGGATTATGGCACAACTTCACGTATTTCCAAAGTGCATGGAGAAAAAAGAGAAGGCTAAAGGGTCGAAAACTACAGATTATGTTTGTCTGTGAATCTGTTAATACAGATGAAAACTTAACCGACAAAACCTGCTCACATTACCTTCGAGTATGATAGGATGTTTGAGCCAAATGTCAGATATTCCACTTCACATTCATGATACTGGGTTGGATGTTAGCTTTTACTGATGCAAGCACTTGACCACTGAAATTGAATCAGTTGTCCCCTAAACTCAAATGAATGTTTGTGCCAAATTCGATGAAATGACCTCTGGAAGTTTCTGAGATACTGCTTTCAAAAGAATGGGACAGGAATTAAGTCCAGAAAATATTATTCCATGATATTTCAGTTCACAGCAAAAGTTGATCTTCAGCTCTAAAGGTCATCACTTACTTTTTACTTTTTTCAACATTTATGTGGATCTGTGTGAAAATAAGCCGATGGGTTCTTGAATTAAAAACTTTTTGCAGACCTTGACCTTTGACAACTAAACTCTAATCAATCCACTCTCCAGTGAATGTTTGGACAAATGTGAGAAAGTCAGTCCTGATCTTCCTGATTTATAAGAACCACAAGAGCAGGGAGGACGGACACAGACAAAAATAGACACAAAGACAGTCTAAAAACAACATAATGAATCTGGACAAGGCTGTGACACAGAGACAGGTGCATAATGAAAATTTAGGTAAAGATGAATCAGTGTCTGTGACTATATCAAATAGTCCATCCACTCAGTGTGGTCTCACCAAAGATGAGCATGATTAAGCCACTGAGATCGAAAATCTGGAACTATTTTAGGCTGAATGGAGCATATGTCCTGTAGTTTGTCCCAGGACTTTCACACTCAGTAATGAATTCCCCATGCCTTGGCAAATAATTATTCAAACTGGAGAAAAATGTGTGTCACCCAAATACCTGAGAAACTCAGATTCCAGCTGCTGCAGGGAAATCTGGGCCAAACGCAGCACCTTCCTCATCTACTGCACAGTCATCCTACATCCAGTCATTATGCTTTCTGGACCAAAATAGCCTATCTACAACTGCCATCTGTTTGTATGACAGAATAGCAATTTATTTTTACAGCAGCCAATCAGCTCAGACATAATGCAGCTAATTACAGAGACCTGCAATGAAATTAAGTCCATATACACATTGTGGGATCAGACTCTGCCTCCAAACCCAGATGGAATTAATAAGTTTGACAAATTCTTAATGCGTCATCAGGACATGATGACATTGTAACTCCACAGTCAAACCTTTTTCATTGTCATCAGTGGAAAAGTACAGCTTCTACAGGAACTAACTTTTGTTGTTATTGCACTATAAAGAGTCTCTGCTGTAACTGTGAGCATTTTAGTACAGTTGTATATCATTAAGGACAACCTCAACGAATAAAACCCTAACTTACTACTTTTCAGAAACTGTATCTATTCTCATGATGGATGTGATTTTTTAGACAGGGTTTTGTGACATTACAGCTAATCTACAACAAGACTTACACAACCAGAATCTGAAAACTGATCTATCTTTACAGACAAAACAGGCAGAGAGAGAGAGAGAGAGACACACAAAAAAGACGAGGCCATGTGGACTGGTTTGATCCTGGCCCTGTACATTCATTCATTCATTCATTGTTAAACAGATCATCAAACAGAGGAAGAGTAGTTTTGCACAAATATAGAATATTGCACCACTTTTGCAAACAAAGGAATGTTAAAACCCTGCATGCTAGCTACAAAACCACATTTATACTAAAATAACAAAGTATCTGCTATTTCCAACAGCTATAATGTAGAGTTAGTGGGTTGATATTGTGGAGTCCTGACAGGATGAGCAGGGTAGGTCGTCCACAATCTGCTCACTATACATTATCAATTTCTATTGGTTTTAAAAGCTTATGTTTCTTCTGTTGAAAACAGTCTGTTGCACTCACAGTCAGAGCTGCATCCATGGCACTGGTTGATACTGCAGCCTTATAATGAGAAGCCTGCAATTACTTGTGTTGTTACTGAGATTGAGCCAAACATTTGCATTGACAGTGAAGTAAAACAAGGTGAACAAGACCACATTAATCAGCACAGCACCTGATTTAGTTTACCTGCCTCATCACTGTAAAGACTCTTTCTTTTCCATTCATCCCTCTTTAAACACTGCTGTCCTGCAATGTGCTTTTTTAAATAAGGGTCTGTGTCTATCAATGCCGCTTTTTTTTTGCACTGGCAGCTTCTTTTTTCTGTAATGAATTCAAAAGCAGTCCTTCGTTTTCAGTACTCAGTGTTGTGCAAAAAAAAATGTTTGTATCAGTGTTTTTGTGTTGCTCTCCACAGAGTGATCATGGTTCAACTGTTGGAGCAAGGCCATGCTTTTCGGTGTCACTTCTCCATCGCTGAGCATTTAATTTCAAGAAGGGGCGGAGTCAAAAATGGTGGAGGTCTGTGCAGAGAGGAAAATAACCACACTTGTTTTTTAGCGGTACAATGCCCCAGCGTAGATCTGTTATCTCTACAACATGCTTTAAATCAATAGTTTTTTATGTTTTTACTTGCAAAAATGCAGATGTGAGGCACAAAGAGCATTTTAAAACAGACTTCATGGTCTCCAAGGGAAGTGGACTGATGCAGGACAACTTTCTTAACCTAGCAATACAAAGTGCAAATGAAAAGGGCTCAATAATTGAGGTTGTAGGCACTAAAACAGGGTTAATAGACTCAGCCACTACACTTTTCATTCATTCCCTGTTCAGTTCTGTAGATGTTTCTGTCCCAGAATTCAGTTTTGAGTATGTAACCTCCCCTTTCTCTTCTCATCTGTGTTCTCCTCTATGGCAGAGCACAAACCATCGCCACATTTACATCTGACATTTTTGGTGGATTTAGACTATTACAGCTAGTCCTCTAGAGCAGGGGCTCACAAACTTTTCAGCCTGCGACCCCCAAAAATATGGGTGCCAAAGACTCGCAACCGCCACTGTCCCTCTAAGTGATTTAATGTCTGCAGAAAATTAGCCTACCTATATGAGCATGTGTCTGTGTTTCCTGTGCTGTTATGAATTAACCTGCTGCTACTGATGCTTTTGATAGTTAACCGTTCACTAACCCTAAACTTAGGAGTCATCTGGCAAAAAGAAAGGCAGAAAACTCATTACATATTCTATTTTCGAAGTTGTATTACAAGTTTAGCTACTATTTTTGTAAATTTTTTACTATAATGGGTTAAATGTACTATTTTTAGATAACTTGGAAAAAAAAACATTCTTGAAGACATCTCACGACCCCTCATTTGTGTCTTGTGACCCCCCCAGGGGGTCCAGACCAAAGGAGAGGTTCTGGTGGCTGGTGGTGAGGCTTTCAGCAGTGTGACTGCCCCCTGGTGGCTGGCTGCAGTATAGGTCAAAAAATCTGTCTCCCCCATTCATTTGAATGGGGGAGCAGTCAAACTTTACAAAATAAATACACGTCGTACGAATGTTTCTCACATCCGTATGCTGTGGTGATATGTAGTTAGTATTTGACTGTTTTGTGTCCAAGGCCTCTTTTTTCTGAAAAGTTTCTTTTTCGTTAGTTATTAGAATGAAAAAAACGGGGTTTTAATTCTGGGTTTCCTTTGATTCACAGCCGCCGTGGAGTTAAACTTCAAAGGGCACACAGCGTCTTGTGACGTCACGCTGTAGGGCGGAGCTTATTACAGTGGCTTCACAGGCTCTGGCTGCACAATGGCGGCACCCAGGAGGGGGATTTTTTGGCTTCAGAACCGGGAAGAGGCGGAGCAACGCTGTCCATTTCTATTTACAGTCTATGGTCCAGACCCACACTTTGGGAACCCCTGCTCTAGAGTGTGTGATAAGAGGGGTATCCACAGCAACAGTTTACTGTTAAGAGATAAAAAAACTGCTGCTGTTGAGTATTGACCAATCAGAATCCAGTATGGAACACAACATGTGAAACAAAGTAGTAATGGCAAAACAAGGGGTGACATACTGAGACATGCTCAGTTGCCTGTTGAAGAATTGTACTCGTAGTTCACACTCAGCTAATTATTCCTTCTTTATGATTTTATATCGTAAATAAAATATCTGCAAGGCAAGGTTAAGTATTAAAACACATCACATTATAACTCAGCATCATTCAACAACTCCAAAACCTCGAAAACACCTGTTTAGATGACTGTAACCTTGATGAAGACGTGATATAAGCAGAGCTGTTGTGTTGTACTGCATTAGTTCAAATAACGTGTAGCTAATACACTCACAAATGAGACACCGCACAGTTTGTGCTATGTCATCAGCTGCAAAGTCGAAATACCCATTTAACAAGTCACATGAGGTGACACTGATGATACACTACATAATATGTTACTGAGTGACTTATGTTATGTTCTCTCCTGCTCTGTGGCTTATTAGAAAAAGTGCCTATGAGTTCTGTGGAGTCCAACTGTTCAGCGGCTGTCACGTCCAGCAGCATGGGGCAATAAACATGGGTGATAAAAATGATCAAGATCCCCGTTGGCATCACCTGCTAGACGTGATCGGGACCACAAAACACAGCCAGACATGGAGATACAGCAGGAGGTAAATCAGTAAAGTGGGCCAGTGCCAGTCATCACTCTTACAGCCAGTCAGGACATGGAGAAGTTATGAGAAAATAAAAACTGCTGGACTTTTATACACGTGTTAGACTGTGTGCTGGCTATTCAGATGGCTATTTAAATATAACTATCACCCACTAAAAGACGAGAGGTGAGAATGAGAGACAAGCTGTTATCATTGTGAAGCTTTCGTACCAACTGTCTGTGTTATAAGAAAAGAGTGAACGCGTAAGGAATAAACAAATCAACAAAATATATACAAATGATTATAAGAGAGAGTTAATGTTGACAGCATTAACAAAACAAGACAATTCTCAGCTGTTAGACATATTTAGAGTTCAGCAGAGACTGAAAACTCATTAAACCCACCGGAGGGTTTAAAAGTACAAACATCTTTGAATATCAGTTTATATTTCTGAGTGATGTGAATGTTTCTGCATAACTGACAACTTAATGTTTGCAGAGGAATCAAATTATTACAAGAATAAACAAGAATCAAACTGACTGTCTGGTCTGGATTTACTCAAAGCTTTACAAACAGGATACTGTTATCTTCCTCAGTGTGGGAACAGTTTAAGATTCTGAATCATTTAAAAACCCATTCAAACCATAGACTGTATCAATAATGGACGTAGTATCCGTGACGTCACCCATCTGTTTCTGAAGCGCTCTTTTGAAGCCAATCGTCAGCGGCAGCCATATTGCTGCTGTCGAGCGATTGTGACGTAAAGAGGCGGGCTTTGAGCCTCCTAGCCAACAGCTACAGTATTCCCGCCTGTCAATCAAGTCAGCTGTGCCTCTCATTGGATGACTCGTAATCTCAATATCGTTTAAATTGCCACGTTAGAAAAAAATTCAACCCCGTACAGTGTGTGCAGATCAAGAAATGAGCTATCCACACTACACTCGTCTTTTGTACCAGGCTGTAAACATGTTTATTTCTGCTGTAAAGATCAGCTTTTTTGAATTGGTGTGTATGTGGTTTCCGGTACTTCCAGAGTCAGCCTCAAGCGGACACTCGATGAACTGCAGTTTTTAGCACTTCCGCATTGGACTCATATTTTAAGACCTGAGGTTGCCACGTGAATCAAACTTTCATAAATGCCTTTATTCATTTTTTAATTAAATCTTAATCAGAGGATTAACATTGAAGGGGAGTTTTCACCTCCTGGTCAACATTTTCTTTATTTTCAAACACAGAGGCCCAGTGAAAATGCTCAGAGATCCAGTGAAAATGCTCAGAGGTCATAAATTATACTCTACACTTACCACCACCTGACAGAAGCAAGTGTTGCAGAAATTAAACTCAGAGAGAAGCCTTGGGGTCAGGCATTTGTTGGTGGTTGGATGTTAAAGTGCAAGGTGGAGGTCAGGAAACTGCTGTCCTCCTCTCAGTGAAGAGGCTTTAACACACTTTTATTGCCGTCTAGTGAATGGAGGGAACTTTTGCAGTTCCAAACAAATGTACAGAGTGTGCTAGACTGTCTGGGGGGCATTTATTTACAGAACATTTTACTGTCTGTTTGCTGTCTTCTTTCCCTTTAGCAGGGGAGCTCGTTACACTTCTGCAGCCAACCTCAACTATAAAATGATGTCTAGTTTCAGCTGAAAATAACTTTCTAACATGATCTCAGGTTGAAGGCAGTCATATGCACACACACAGTGGTGTCATTGTAAAATCACAGATATGCATATAAGGGATCATTTGTCATCATTTGTGTATGCATTCATGCAATATGCAATTATATCTTTCTCAACTGGGGTATGAATGTGTTCACATGTCTCTATTTGGCATGTTTCACAGACTGGCTATCCAAAGTCCTCAAAAATAAAAGTTCCTCTCTCTCTCTCTCTCTCTCTCTCTGTCTCACTCTCTTTTCGCTGTCCTCTGTCATCCACAGATATGGAGCTTATGTTACAGTTGCAACCACATAAACAAATTTAAACATCTGAGGGTAGCTTATGGCAAGTTGAGGCTTTGTCTGATTGGTCGAATGATATGGCTGCATTGCCCATACATCCAGGGTTTAAGCTTACACTTTTTTTAAAGTGCTTCTTCATATTCACACACTGGATAGAGCACAGTCAGCTGCTTCGAGATGGTCTTCAGCCTGAAACTGGCTTAAAACCAGAGGAGGGAGCCTCTGCAGCAGCCGCCCCTCACCACTTCAGATAAGATCTGCCCTCACTGTCGAGCACTTCAAACCGAGGTTAAAGAGTCTCTTCTTCTCTTTGACCTTCCTTGTGAGATGGGAACAAAGATTCAGACAGATTTTTTTTCTGTTATCGTGATGTTATCGTTGTTTTCCTGTTGCATCTATTGACTCTGCAAAAGTCTACCTTGGTTGTTTTGAAATTTGCTTGAGAATTAAGTTGATTTGATTTGACTTTGCTTTTATAATTACAGCATTTATTCCCAAAGTTAAAAAATCGTGGCAACTTATTTCTATAACCTTTAAAGCTGCTGAAGCCCCTTAAGAATCTGAAATTAAAATTAAAAAACATCAAAACTTTTTTATGAAAATGTATTATTATTCTAATGACTTGGATAAAGTTGTTGCTTAGATTGTGTTGACTTTATGAATTAAAACATTAGAAAAAACTCAAAATACTAACATTACAAGAAAGTAAAACAGCACTGTAGGCACTCATGAATCATTTCTCCTGCAGGCTCTGAGGCTGAAGTTTAAAGTATGGAGCTGTATTTAATATGAGGCGAGAAGGTAATACCGGTCACCCCTGATCACCATCTCGGCCTCCTGAAATACACGCTGTAATGGCAAAAAGTGAATTATGACACTCAAATATCATTAAATCCCAGCACACCACCTGGGCCCCGGACATTTTCCCCTGCACTGTCCAAGACTTCTCTAGGTCTGCTGATTCATGCAGGAGGGAGGGGGACAGATGGTGGTAAACACATCAAGCTGTTTTTCAAACTGCAGGACCAAACATCCCTCCTCTGCATTTGGGCAGGGTCACCTCAAGAATCTGTACTGTTGCACATCCACCTTCACGGTCTCACACTTAAAGGAATATAAGCATGGCAGGATGTGTATTTTGTAATCATCATCCAAATATGACTGTCTGCTTTGTATTCTGCATGCACTGACAGTTCTGTTGTCTTTTATAGCCTTATGGTCATGAATAATAAGAGTGCAAGGCCAGAGAAACAGCTGCACAGTTCATGATTTATATCAAACAATAAAACTATTTCACGAGCCAAAATAATAAATATAAACACGGCACTGTATTTTTTCTCTGGTTGTTTATCATTTGGAGCTTTCCACTTTGAAGACTTTATAGTTCTGCCAAAAGAATGGATTACACAGGGTTTAAATTAAGACGATTGTTCTAGTTTGCGAGTTCAGACGTGGTAAATACAAATCATGCAACAGTTTCTGCTGAAGATTCATGAAATGTGTCTCTAATGTCTCTTTTGTAGACTTTTCCAAACAGAGCTGTTAAGACAAATAAGCAAATAAGACAATCAGCGAGAAGAGAGGGATTCATTTGCACAGAATACCTTGTTTCATTTTCTCTCTTTGCTGAGACACATACAAACATTCTTTTCATTTTCGAAGAAGAGTGAAAAGACTTTCTGGCACAGTTTTTACAAAAATAAAACTCCTCACAAAGACTAAGTCTAAACTCCATTTTAGAAATGAAGGGGTTTCCCTTTAAAGTATGGGATATCCACAAACTTGGCCGGCATCAAACAAAACTATGAGAGTGTTTATTATGGCTGCTGATTTTGTCCCACACAACAGTTTTGCTCCCTGAGATGTCTAAAAGGCACAGCTGTAGCTAAAAGAAGCTTTGCTAAATCAGGCTTTTCCAGATGCTAAAAATGCGTCTGTTATTTCTGCTCACCTTTTTTCCTGTTGAAGGCGCGGTTCATAGTGGAAAATGTGCGTCTCCGAGGTCCCTCCTGAGTATCTGCCTATGTTCCACCTGGGAAAGCAACAGGAAGAGGTGAGTTAAAAAAGGGATCTGACCATAAGTCTAACAGGACAGCAGAACATCGACAAACAAACAGTCTCTAGATTAATCTGCCAAAAAAAATCCCCTCTCTCTGAGGTGAGCCATGTTACCCTGTCGTAATGTGTTTACATTACACTCTTGGTCTAACCCCATGACATTTGTTTACATGAGGCCTCATATGTACATGCTGAAACACCATGTCTTGAGTTGTTAATGAAACACTCTTAGTGTTGTTCTGCTGAGATCATGTCTAATAATGCCTCAGTCCTTTAAAAGCCAGCCATAGTGTTTTAAAATGTGACGCTGTCCTCACAGCTGGTTATTAGTGTCATTAGCCAAGAGGACCAAATCAACTTTCATTCGGCTTTGTGGAATCTATACTTTTGTGTTTTAGCTTTGCATCGACATGGCAGGCTTTAAACTTCACAGATTAGTCTTGTGGTCTTAGCTTTCAAGGATTTAACAAAAGCAAAGTTCTCTGAAGAGGTCTCCTCCTCAACAAAACAGATGGTGCAGATACACAGAATCGCTTGACACAAAGAGTAGGGTTGCAAAATTCTGGGAATTTTCAAAGTTGGAAACTTTCCATGGGAATTAACAGTTATAAACCAGGAGTTTATAATTTGAAGGTTGGCTCTTAATAGGGAACTTAAATATAGTTTGGAAAATATTGGAAATATAGGAAAATATATTTTAGCATAATCCTGACTAAAACAACCAGATTTTATGAAAGTACAGTTGAATATCTCTGCTATTCCTCAATCACATGCACATAGCACACTGCTTACTGCAGGGCTATTGAGACCACGACCCCTACATGCACTGTGCATTCCTCCATCACATGAAGCACAGATGGTCTCTATTTCGAATGGATGTCTGCTTATAACAAAACAAATATTAATGCTTGGAAATGATACCATTCCTTTAAATTACCCTCAATTCCCAGATAATTTCCATAAATTCCCTCTAATTCCCATACATTCTCAGAATTCCCATGGAAAGTTTCCAATTTGGAATATTTCCAAAATTCCCCAGCTTAACTTCCCATGGAAATTTACTGGAAACTTACCGGAAATTTTCCACCCCTTTGCAACCCTAACAATGAATGAAGTAGTTTCACGAGGAGATGTCCGAAAGCAACTAATTTAATGCTCTTTAAACATAAATCAAGATTCTGACTGGTCAAAAAGTAAGAAAACACTTTCTAACACTTAAAACTGATTATGAATAATCTAACATGGTTTAACAAAAGATCACAGAGTCTGCGGATAAACTATGTCAAATTGGTGTTTGCACGGTGAGGCTAAGGTTAGCAGACCTAGCACGACCTGCTAAATATTTTCTGGGTGAAAAATCTGCCAAACAGCACAACACTATGAGATGCCATCCATCATCTGTGCTTGTTTAAATCTGGGTGGTAGAGCATTACAGCATCATGGCAGTAACCGGTAATCAGAGCTACAGAGTGGCAGGTTGCTGCGCCACAACTTAAAAAAACATATGACCGGCATATGGCAACAATGAAGAAGTTGTAAAGTAGTTTAACCGACAAATAATTCTGGTGCCAACTAACAAAGGTGACAACATTTTTATGGTTGACTAAATACCAAGTTTCCAGTGTCTCTCAGATATAATTTAAGGGCTACAGGGTCTTTAGCCTTGCATCACCAATGTGTTCGTCTTAAAGGTAAAATAACCAAGAAGGCTTGAAATTGAGTTTGGTTTGAGACTGAACAGTAACCAAGTAACAAACAGTCAAAGTTTTCATACCTAAATCCAGATCCAGAAGCAGATGAAGATGAGGTAGGGATGCAGAGAATGATAAAAAGAGCAGTAATCAAAGACTTTAAACTGTGGTTCCCTTCTTCAGTGAGCTGCCTTTTCAACTCTTTCTAACAGAACTAGGGCAGATGTTTCTTTCAGATTGTTCTACAGTATCACCGACACACACTCAGCTTCCCACACGACATTCAGGAGGCAATAAAACTGAAACAATATCCATAATATCCGTAATGATTAGCTGTTACAAGAGATGCAAATGTCAACCCCCAGCATTTTGTGACTCATCGTCTCAAGGTGTCTGTAGCTGAAAAACTTGTTCCACACAAAGACAACTCAGGTATCCCTCATTATTCCTCTTTTACTAACGTATTCTGGATAAAGAAAGACATGAATGTGGGTCAAAGTCATTTTTTAATCTTTCTTAAAAACTTACCGTAGGTGTAGCAGCACTGCAGCCTAGTTCTGCCATAACAAAAATACTAGACTGTCACTGTGCCACATAAAGGAAAAAAGGAGTCATTTCTCTTTCAAATGCAAAACATCTCAAATCAGACACTTTGCCTTGACTGCTTTCAGACCTTTGCATGAATTTCCCATGAGAGCTCAGCAATCTAAAGGACTACAAGGACAAACTGTCCAGCACGAGGTAGCTGTCAGCCGGCTCCACGATCAATATTCTTTACTCTGGCACTGTGGGAAAATATGCAAAGCCTGCTGAATAACAGCTATTTCAATCCTTGCCTCTGCAAACAAATTAAAGCGCACGGGCAATTTGGAAAATGAATTAAATATTTCCATCTTGGGCATTTTCCATACATCATGGGAAGCCTGAGCTATTAAAGGTTTTTGTGAATGGAAAAAAAAAAATCCTGCCCAGCAAACAGCCAACGTGTTGTACCCGACCACAAACTGGTACTGTTATAAAACCTGGGTGTGAATCATGACGACTACGACAACTACAGCATTAAATCCTGGAAGATCAAAATCTCAGTCGTTGTACAGAAATATATGACCTTCTTACTAGACCTTTTAAGCATAGTGGTCTTTGTTTGTCCCAACCATTACTGAGAGAAACAAGAATTGTTGCAAGGAAATGTTGACACTTCATACCCTTCTTTAGCATTGCAGCACAGAAGGTCCACACAAGCAAGCACAAAACAAGCACAAACAAGCACACATGACCAGAAGAGATTATGGGAAGGCTTCAAAGCTGGGGTTGGTAGTCAGATTTAGTTAAAATGATCTTTATGTCCCGATGGCAATCAATACATAATGTGTTCTTAAAAAAGAGTGATAAAAAGCCTCTATCTACAGCTGGAGTAAGCCTGGGAAAACACCAACCAATCCCTGCCATCAGGAGCCAAATGGTGAAACCAATCAAATCCTGTCCTGACGTTCTGCCCGCCTCCTGCAAAGCGTAAATTTCATGTTTGTTTGTGTTTTTAACTTTCACTATGAGAATGTTTTGGTGTTTTCTTACCACTGAGTGAGACATGAGTTGACGTAGTGAAAACACAAAGGATGTGCTGAGGACCGGTTTTGAATCAGTCACCATCATATGGTCGTGAATCAGCGGCGCTCGTGCATGTGAGAGGGGGCGTCGTTTAAGAGGAGCTCTGAGGGGAGGGGGGGAAGGGCTTAGATGGAGTCCTGAGGAAATGCTCTATCAAATTCATGCTAGTTTTCTGTGACTACCAACCCTAGCTTTATGGAGGAACTGTTGATGTCAAAATGAAGTGCCAGGTCACAGTGGTCATGACCTTTTATGACAGAACTCTTCTCCACCCTCAGGTCAAAGAGGCTGTTTGTGAAAAATGTAAAGGTACTGCCTGAGGAGGATCCTGAGGAATCCCATTCACGTGAACTGCAGGGTAATGTGGTGTAAAATAAAGCATTTCTACAGGTCACACACTGTCACAGTGAGTTGTTGTCTGACCTTTTAGATATTAAAAGTTATCACTTTATCATTTATTTTATCAGACATTTTTATATATGGCCGTAATTAGCAGTGATTCTTGATTAAAGGCCAAAAATGTGCTTTGAGAGGTCACTGTGAACTTTTCCCATCAAATTGTGATCACTTAATCCTCCAGTAAAGAGGACATCTGTGCCAGATGTGATAAATATCTCTCAAGGATTCCCTGAGTTACCCCATTCACAACCTTCAGCTCATCCTTCAGGCCAAGTGGATGTTCAGATTGCTGAATTTGTACAAATTGTCCAGTAGGCACACATGGGATCAGATGCTGGCATGAATGTGACAAAAACACAAATATGTCACATTTGCACATTTTATGCCACGGGCTCAGAGACAATAACACTCTTGAGGACTTCATACAAGAGTGCTGTCACTCTGTGTTGTCCCCCAGGACTGGAGGGATTAATGCGGAGTGAAAGTGTGAATAAAAAGTCAGCAGATCAGACCTAGAGGAAATCTGAAATCTAAATCAGCAACAAAAATTATAACAGGAGCATCTCTAGTCTCCATCTAAAGACACATTATGTACTGTGACGACTACAACACAGGATGTGAACAGAGATCAGGTCCTATCAGCTGATTCCTTGATTCTACTTTGGACCAAGCAGCAACCTCCGGTCTCAAAATATGAAGCGTTGTGTTATAAACTGCAATTCAATGAGAATCTGCTTGAGGCTGGCTGCAGAAACACCGGAAACCACATAGACACCCATTCAAAAAAGGCAATTTTTGCAGCATTATTAAACATGTTTACAGCCTGGTTCAAAAAACGTCTTGGCTCTACGTAGCTAATTTCTCTATCGGCACACACTGTACGGGGGGTGATTTTTTTTAACGCGACGGTTCAGAAGATATTTAGATTTCAAGTTTTTGCCCAAATAAGAACATGACTGACTTGACCTGACTTGACTCACAGGCAGGAACACATAGCTGTTGGCTAGGAGGCTCAAACCCAGCCTCTTTACCTCACACTGAGTTTGGTTGAGTTCAGCATTTCCAATATGCCCCCACTGAAGATTGGCTTCAAAACAGCGCTCAGGAACAGATGGGTGACGTCACGGATACTACGTCCATTATTTATACAGTCTATGCGTTGGACCCATCAGCTGGACACGTAAACGTTGTCTCTGACTGACAAGTTCTGCTTGTATACCCACATGACAACTGTGCCATTTGCCTCAGGACATCCATCTGTTGTTTGTTAGCCTCATCCGTAAACTTTGGATTTATGTTGGTTTGTC
The DNA here is from genome assembly GCF_009762535.1 of Notolabrus celidotus. Classification (NCBI taxonomy): domain Eukaryota; kingdom Metazoa; phylum Chordata; class Actinopteri; order Labriformes; family Labridae; genus Notolabrus; species Notolabrus celidotus. The sequence continues at coordinate 7,165,404 of NC_048281.1, read as the reverse complement.
ATTACACATCTCCTGATCCACACACCAACTCAACTACACAGTGATATTGTTTACTACCGGCAACAAGTCAAGAGAAAGGAGGCATCATTTCCTGAAACAACAGAATGAAGTTGTGTGGCTAATCGCTGGCCACACCATGGTGGGTAGCGTCCACAATAAGTATTTGCTAGCTCGCCTGGATTTCGGCCACTGGTCTTCTATGAATCAAAAGTTTTCACCATTTCTCTCGTGGAATTTAACTCTGACTTATTCATCCTAGCCTACAGCAGCTTCCTCCTCCTGCTGATGTTGCTTCACACACCAAAACTCATCATATCATCTGACACTTGGGCAAACTTGTAGGACGTTGGTGCTTCCCAGTGATTCTGAGTGAGACATTAAGAGTGTGATTCAGAAAACCAGCTTTTATGTAAATGTTGTATCAGACGACTGTCCCTGGGTTGGGAAATAAGATTAAATTGTAGTTCATTGAGGTTAATGGTTCATTAGAGTTGTCTTATAGCAGGAGGGCATCGTTATACTATTGCCTCAAACTTTCAGTGCTGCCGAACTGATGACAAACAGGCCATTCCTAAGAAATACACATCTATGACAGACATCAAATAAATTCATAATCTGTCTTGGACTGGTTCTGTAATGATCAGCAACGGACTTCTGAAAGTGAAAAATGACAAGCCTTCAGCTGCAGACTGCACATAATAAAGGGACATAATGATATATGGTGCATAAACGAGGTGAATGCAGTTTGCAGACATAAATACAATGTATGTGGTTCTTACAGTAAAGGGGTATTTTACTGCACAGAGGCCCTGGAAAAGGACTGCAGACATTTAAAACGGAACAAGCTTAAGGGTGGGGACTGGGACATTCCTCAGTCTGCCATAACAGAATATCTCTGCAGCTGAAAGAGACGACTTGTATTTGTTATTTACAGGTCAGGCATGCTGCTGTTGATACACAGCATGAACAGATGAACAAGGACACTCCTACTGTTTACATTTCACCGGAGATAGGAAGCGAGGACTCTGTGGATCTCTGCAGCAAACTGCTTTGCAGTATCTGAAGTGCCAAATCAAGAACCTTGGCAGTGGTAGCCTTGGTGCTTGGCCTTCAGGAACCAGCTCGTTGGATTTAAGTGCTCGGTTGCAAAACAAGTTAATCCTCAAAACAAACTACATGTGTTTAAAAGTCTGGCCACTACTTTAAAGTCAAAAATGTCTCACTGAATAAAAATCTGCTCGGGATTGCGGCAGTACCCCTTGAGATATTCCATGAGCCAACATTTGGTAATGTTTTAGTATCAAATGGACGACAGTTATCTCTGACATTGACATTTTGAACAGTGAGTACAAATTGTTGGTGAAAAACAACTGAGACAGGCTTCTGAGGAGTAAAAGAATAAGCTCAAGAACTCTTTTGTTGAACCCCTGAAGGATGAAATCACACAGGAAGCTAAACCACAGGTCTGCAGAGCTGTGAAGACTGACTCCTGTGGTTGTATTGTTTTCTTAAATGCATGTAACTTTATTTTTGTCTCTTATGTGAAAGGGAGATGCTGTGATGCAAGAAAAATGTTAAACTTGGTCCAAAAATAAAGTATTATCATCATCATAATCATCATCATGATCATCATCATTTTGCTTCAGATTGCACTGCATTAGCTCCGGCCTTAATAGTGTCTGCTATTTTGTAAAGTGTCATTATGAGTAATTTTTTTTCCTCATGAATTTATTAAACTTTCAGAGAAAGAAGTTCCATTTTGAAACTTTGTAATTAGCTGAGGGGGTTAAAAAGTGTCTCTTCATTTTGATTTAGGCATACAAAAGTATTTTTAACCAAGTTCAGTCCTCTAGAGTTTTAGCAAACATGGAAATGCAGCAAAAACAGACTCATTTTAAATGAACTTAAATAACCTGCTACTATTGAAGTGTTCAGGTGTTACAGGAAAGAGCAGTGAGGTACATTTGGCAGATTTCCACAGAGTAAAATGACCAAACACAAAGAAAGAAAGGATTGGAAATTAAAAAATATGATTGTTTATGCACAGCATGAGTCATTAAGAGATTTCTTCATTGAATCTATTTTTGGATACCGCTGCAGAGAGTCTTACAGCAGACAAAGCCAGGCTACCTTTTGTTTGTGACACACTGTGGTGGAAGGCAACACCTCGCCTGACATCTGACAGTGATGTCACTCTGTTTGACTGACAGCTGCGATGTCGGCCTGTTTTAATAGCTTCCTGTCTGGTGATTCAGCAGCACCCCTCTGGGAGAACTTTCAACCCCTAGACGCACATACACACACACGTACACACATCACCTACACACCTACGCACACACAGATTTCACACAGAGCTGCAAACTTCCTCAGTCTCCCTGCGATGTTTGCAGCTGCAGATAGAGAACCAGGTTCGGTCTGCTCCCTTCATCTACCAGAGTTAGACAACATGCATGAGCCGCAGAGAAGAGGTGTGCTTTTATTTTTTCAACAAAAAACTTATCTTATAGTTTGATCAGTTAACTACCATTTTAGTCATGCTCTATTATCTACAACACCCTGACATTCAAAGACCTGTGCATGCAAAACCACAATTAATGTGCAAGTTTAGACAGATAGCACAACCACTAAGACCCAAAAGACTCGTTACACTGACAACGAGAAAGCGTGTTACTACACCAAGACACAACAATGAGGTGTCTAACCCTTCATGTATTCACAAAATGTAACCTGAAAGATGTTTTGTGAATTTTAGAAAATAGGATCATACACTTACTCCGATTATCATCCCTTGAAAACTCACAGCGAAATCATGTCCAGAGTAACAATCCTCCTTCAGTGACTCAAACTGTTGGAATTTGGCTTGGGAGAGACTCTTTCTGGAAATGAGAGCGACCTACTTTGACCCTGAGGAGTCCTCTTTTTCAAGCCAAAAACTACTTTTCCAAAAATGAATCTCAAAACCTAAGTTCAATATTTAGAAAGCCCCTGAAGAATGAGGGCAGAAAGGAAAGAAAGCAAACTTATCACGTCCCTTTTTTAAATGCCTCTCAGCCAGTCACTAATCTGACCCATATGCAGAGAAAAGGCAGGAGGCTTTCAACATGGGATAGAAGCAGAGCATGCACCGGGGTCCCAATATAATGCCTCAGTAAAGAAAATCAACAATGATCCTTTGTTTTCAACTCTTTGCTCTCACCCCGGCTCTGGAATCTCGCGGGCTAAGCGCAGCACGTAAGGCATCGCAACTACAATCTGTTTATGAATTTAAGTCCCAGAATTCCTCAGTTGAATCCACCGTGGTGTCTTGGTGTCTAATCTAAAAGCCAGGCTTGCTCTCTCACAGCCTGCCAGCCCGGGGATCAAATGCAGCACCCTGACATACTTTATCAAAGAAAGGCAGCGTTACCCTTTACAGGGAGCAGAGAGGAAAAATAAAAGATCTACAGAGAGAAACATGCAAACAACTGAGCTGAGATAAAAGCTACTTACTTGCCTTCAAACTGGGGAGGAATAGTGAGGAGGAAGTTCCAGCGGATCTTAATAGTTTTCAGCTGTGGGCCAGATGGTGGTACACTGAGGACCGCAGCACGCAGAGATGATGGGGTTTGCAAACTCAACAAGAAGCTTTTGCCTAGACACATGATACTTGACATCCAAACCCAACTTCCTCCGCCCACAGTTTGTCCAGAAGGAATCTTTTGGAGTTTTGCATGTGAAAAAAAGAGACCCCTTTCGACAGGAACTGTTTCACAGAGATGCACTGTGGCATACCACAGATGACCTATAAAACCCAACAGGCAAGAGGTTGCAGTCTGACCCTTTGCTGCAGTATGTGATTCATCACTGAGCTATGTGCACTGGTAAAAGCCTGAGGGCCACATCTTGGCATTAACCACAAGAGTGTTTTTGGCCAAAATATTGTGAAGAAAAAGTCACAGCTCCTCTCCGATATGAAGCCAGAAAGCCTCCCTGTGAGACCACGTCCACTTTAAAACAGCTTTCTTCTTTCCCACTGCAAACAGACTTATTCAAGGTGCTAAAGTGACGTTTCACATCTTCAAAATCCAACAGTTGGTTGTCCTTTCTATCACACATGACATGAACTCTGTGCAGCACAGGCAAATAAAGAGTAGAGTGAAAGGTTAACACAAGAAGCACTATTTGGAGTCGACTAACATGAAGGGAAGTTCAAGTTTTTCTTATGTGAGCACAACCAACAACTGTGCTGATGTTTTTTGTCTCCACATCTAAAATGTCATGCAAACTGTATCTTCCGGGGATGTCATCAAGAAACTCCTTGCCCGACACTGAATCCTACACAACATTTTAAGTGCAATATAGGAATGAGAGTAGCAATGTTAAAGGTCATAGTTTCTTTCTTTTGGTGACACCCATGGTGATAAGCTGAAAGTTGCTCGTTACTGGGAGAACTGGGAGTTCGTGGACGGAGTTTGCAGAAGGCAGAAAAGGAGATGTGAGTGAATCGAAGCAGCAAAACAAGTCAGTTGATTTGTATGAGGAGAAATAAACCAAGTTGGTGGCCAAGACAAACATATGAAAACTGTTCATGTCTTTGTTCTCTCTCTCTCTCTCTCTCTCTCTCTCTCTCTCTCTCTCTCTCTTTCTCTCTCTCTCTCTCTCTCTCTCTCTCTCTCTCTCTCTCTCTCTCTCTTCTCTCTCTCTCTCTCTCTCTCTCTCTCTCTCTCTCTCTCTCTCTCTCTCTCTCTCTCTCTCTCCTCACTTCCTTCATTAAAACAGGGGAGTGGGCGGAGGTGGAGCGTACAGCCTAACTCTGCAGGGGTGAGCTTGAGCCCAAACAGACTTCTTACCCTGGCTCATCCTTTCCATATCCATTTTTCTCTATGCTCTTCCCTCATGACAATAGGAAGGTAGGAGGAGGTGGAGCGTGTAGTCTAATATGTCATAGGTGAGATTTAGCCCAAACAGGCTTTCTGCCTTCTCTGTTTTCTTTTGAACACCTCTCCACAGCCTCTGTTTCTTACTTTTCCTGATTGTGGGTATGAAGGGTTCTGAGAGCTGGCAAGGAGGGGGATGGATCTGGAACTCCAGAACTAACTGTTGTGCCTCCCTGAGATGTACACCAGTACACCTGTGCTGGCTCTCGCTTCCCATCTTTCCTCTTATGTTCATGTCTTGGTGTTGGGGGACATAAGGGGTCATGAAGTAGATACTAAACTTAAAGGTGAAGCATGAATATTGGGGCAAGGGCATAAAGAGGTGGATTTCTTTACTGAGAGCTCATCCTTTTCAATAGCACCTTCTGTTTGTTAAAAAAAAAAGGGGCATCACTTTCCAGATTACTTCAGAGATCTGGAAAGTTTCCTCACCTCCGTTTTACTGTTGTCTCTTTGAGGTGTGGGATCGACCTCTTTTTACTTCCTCTTGTTTTTAAAGTTTCATCATCAGCAGTTATCAATGTTGTCTTTGTTTGAGCACAGTGACACCTTACTACCAGAAAAAGCACACACTTCAGACCGCCTTCTCTTACAGACAGACACAAGCAGTTATTATCATTACAGCACCTGCAGTTTCCTTTATATTTATTGATCTGTAAGTCTTAAGATCATAACTTTAGGACAGAAACTGACTGCTGCAACTGAAGCATTAAAAGGAATGAGAGGAAATCAACTCTGTGTGCAGCGTTAACAGAGATTACTTTAATACTGAATGAAATGGGATAAATGTTAAATTCCATTTCCAGGATTGCTGGTGAACAGCTGTTTGTGGTCAAGAGACATGATGGAAATTTCAATGTTCAGCTCAGGCAGGTTTTATAATAATGGAGACATTCATCCAAACATGATGAGCACACTGGATTTGTTAGCATTGACGTAAATGCATAAGTGCTGAGTATTTGAGTTCAAAGAGCTCATGTAGAGTTCTGTGTGAGTGGGTCGAGCAGTTCAGAGACAAATGGTTTTGGAGAATGTATCTGAGACAAATAAACAAAGAAAGGTGACAAACTCCTGCCTGCCAACTCTCAAAGGTTATTCAAAGCAATGGGAGGCAGCTGTTGGTATTTTAATGGTACCTGGTTTGAGATTCAGCTTGGTCAGGGACTTGGGTGTTGCTGTGTTTTTACTGGCCAGCAGACCTTTGGTTTCTGCCTGAGAGAGCATTTAAAAAAGGGAGGGTCTCAACTTCTTCAGCCTGTTGTGTTCACACTTTATTTTTCTAGGGTTTTTCTGAGCTCTGCCCTGTATCATTTCATGTTTGCGTCTTGTATGAACAGCTGTGGCGGTGTAAGGGAAGTGGCCAGGCCAGACACTTTCCGGGAAAGTATGGGGCCCTTTATGCTACACAGACACAAGTTTAACAGGGGAGGAAAGTAATGTAGAAAATGCTCAATAACAGAGCAGGGGGTCAAAATAAAGCTGAAGTTGATATCTGTAATACATTCTTCTTACTTTTTTTTTCTTTGAACATACAGTATGTCTGCCTCTTTTACAAAAATATGATGACGTTCATTCCGGGAGGCAAAGACGTTCAAAACATCAGCCAAGATGCTCCACAGACACAACTTCAACTCATCTAGGTCAACAGATGAAAACAATACCAATGAGTCATCCTTCCAGCAAAATACTTCCTGTCATATTTCATGTTCCAGTTAAACAATAAAGTTAACAATGTTACAATTCAAACAGGAGATTTAAAGCACTCCATCCCCCTTAACATCTATCTCAGTAACTTTGTTTACAGACTTTTCACTTAACAGATTTACTCAACTTCAAAGCCCAATTATTTCCCTGTGTGGTTGGGATGTGTGTGTGAGCGTTGTGGGAGAGGGGAGTGGGTGGGGAAGCAGGAATGTGCATTTCAATGAGAAATTTCTCAGTGGATTTTCATTGAGATTTGCAGCCTCCACATGATTTGTTTTCCTTCTAAGCTGTAATGCAAAGTCGCAGTGTGTGCTTCCAGTGATGTATACTCAGTTGACATGGCAAGAGAACATTCATGCACCACCTACCGCCCCAAAAACTATGATAAACACAGCTAAAAATAAACAAAATAAATAATTTAATTCACTACACCTCATTACTCGACCTTAGCTTCTATAACACACACAGATCTGGGTTTAAATGATTCATGCATCCATCCTGTTTGAATAGGACACTGGTTACACTAGAAACAAATCAAAAATAAACAAAACAAAATAAATGCTATTTTTAACTTGAGTTGTGAAACAGAGCTTTTATATTTGTGTAATAAGATGTTGAAAAACAGGCACTGTAATCCCTGGATGAATGGTCTGACAAAGCTTGTTATCAAATCATTCTGTCAACCCAGGATTTAATAATTCAAATATAAAAGGCAGCAGAGCTTATGCATATGTTTTCTTATTTTTTGCTTCATACAAAGAATGTGCTGACAGCCCAGTCTGTTCTCTCCCACCTGAGTGTGTTCATAATTGTGTTTGATCTTAAATTGGATGCGTGTGTCAGCCAGTTTGCAATTTGCATCCAGAAACGCCCCCGTAAACCCGTAAAAAGGCAGCCGGCTTATAACTGTGAGCAAACTGTAAACTAACAAGCCACGGGCATTTGACATGCAACTTTAATCTCAAACCCGACCTTTCAAATACATCATTATTTTCGGTTGTCTGCCCCCCTCTGCCTCTGCTGACTGATGGTAAGTGATGTCAGACGCCCTGTGGCAGCAGCTGATCCTTCAGTAAAAGGTAAAGCTGTGTTGAAAGGTGATAATGAAGACTTATGAAAACTCAGGATATAATATAAAACTAAACACCAACAAACACTTCGTCTAAAGCACATCTGCAGAACAACCTCCGACACAGCCTGCTCTGGGCCCTCTACATCCCATAATATTTGATCTTGACAGAATTACATTTTCTGCATTATCTGTTGGCTCTGCAAAGCTGCACCTGTGCTGAAAAATGCAACCTGTAACCTGCTAACTAGTGATGGGAATTCCGGCTCTTTTTAGAGAGCCAGTTCTTTTGGCTCGGCTCACTACAAAGAGCCGGCTCTTTCGGCTCCCAAGTGGCTCCTCAGATTTTTTCTTGTTTGAATGACTGTGTTACCTAAAATAATGTTAAATTATACGTCAAATGAATTACTAATGTAAAAAACATACATTATATCAAATGTTAATCATTTAAAAGGCCTTATTTTTTTATTCTCAACATGGAGCAGAGTGTTACAGAAATTAAATTATAAAGTACAAACAAGACTCATCTCAATTAGACAAAAAGGTCCAATCTCTGATGTCTGTATATTATTTATAAACTTTGAAACACCTTCATAAACAGCAGGTTCCCTTCACTGTCTTTATTCTTCCAAATGCACTGATGGAGAAACAGTTGTAATGTCCATGACCTGGATGACTGAGAACCTTCACAGACAGATCTAATGTGCCTTTGCAGGTTTTTTGTAGAACCTAATTGATGACATTTTCATCTCACACAGTCTACACTCTGCCTTTGAACTATCTCTGCCATTGAAATGCGTCCACAGTTTACTGCGTTTCCTGCAGTCACTCGTTTTCTCACCTTTCCAGCGCGTTCTCTGTGTCGCGCATGTTCTTCCTCTCGTCTCCCTCCTGTTGGTGTGCTCACTGTGCTGTGTGTGTCTGGAACCCCTCCCTTCCCCGTTCTGCTCAATGTAGACACGTGATTGGTCAAGACGCCACCACGTCTTGACCAATCACGTGAGGCTTTAACAGAAAAACTTCAAAGAGCGTATTAAAGCAGTTTGCTGACCGAATTAAGGAACAGAAGAAGAAAAATGCTAACCGCAATTAATAGCAAAAGAAGAAGAAAACATTAACGGCAGTTGGGGCGATTTTCTCCGTTTCTGAATCTCACACTACTACACACAAACAGTATTTCTAGAGACTGAGCATGGCTGTAAAATGTGAACACACACGCCACACTGCGTCACAGAAACACCGACGTACAGATCGAGACAGACACTGTCAGTGCCCGCTACTAGCAGCACCTCGTCCTGCTGCTGGTTAACCAGACTGCCCAACTTGTGGGCTACCAATTGGGGGACGACCCACTCTTCCTCTAAGCCATAGATGATGATGATGGCACTAGCAATTATTTTATTGCAACTCATGTGTTGGAGGACATGAATGTTAGTACAGGATTGCACATTTCCGTTCATAGAGCCATGCTGCTTGGCTAACAGCTCTGTCTGATATGTTCCCAGCTGAGAAAGCATCTCTATGAACACCAATGACTAACATGAAAACCTAAACATGGACGCTTTAGTCAGCCTGTGATGTAAACAAGCCAATAGAGAGGAGCTGTGTTAACCCTGTGTGAATATGTAACAGGATTATCACTGCTCTTTAGAGGCAGAGCAGGCTTTTCACCCATGTGATACATTACAGCTGAAATATTCTCTACATATTACTCTGGGTTACAGTAATGAGCATATACTGTGAGTGCAGTCTAGTGTGAGATTCACTCTCATGCTTAAGGAAGTCTTTAAGTGCACTCCATATATAGCAGAAGAATGCATTCATCATTCATTATTACATCGTGTTAGCGTACTGCTGCTGAAAGCTGTACAGGCAAATGATAATCTACTGAGTGCACACTTTCTAAATGGTTAAGTTCATCATCTGTTAGGTCTAACAGAGCAGTAATTATTCCTACTATAAATAAATATGTAGATTATTTTCTTGATGAGTTGATAGAAGGATCTGAAAAACTTTCATCCAAAGAATCTGATGGATTCAGTCCAGATTACACGACAAAATGTAATTACATTTTAGGTAGATAAAACAAAACAATACTACTCCAGCGGCAACAGCTTCTACTACTCATCTCTTCACCACTCCCTCTCTCTCTTATTCTCCTCTATCCCTCTTTCCTGACCCAACTCGGTCGAGGCAGATGTCTGTCTAACATGAGTCTGGTTCTGCTCGAGGTTTCTGCCTGTTAAAAGGAAGTTTTTCCTCAGCGCTGTAACTAACTAAATATTGCAAAGTGCAATGCTCATGGTGGTTTAAGGTGGGTTAAGACTGAGTCTTGTCCTGTCTTGGTGTTGGGTCTCTATTCATAATTTGACATAGAGTACGGTCTAGACCTCCTATGTTTCTAAGAGTGTCTTGAGATAACGTTTGTTGTGATTTGGCGCTATACAAATAAAGATTGATTGGTTTATTGAGATAAAAGATTATTTTTTAGACATTTTGTTCTTGAGTCACTATTTTTCTAACAGGAGGTAGAAGAGTTAGACTTTGGGTTTGGGACCAGACTGTATAAGTAATGGACATAGTATACATGATGTCACCAATCTGTTTCTGAAGCCCTGTTTTGAGGCCAATCGACAGTGGCAGCCATATTGGAAATGTTTAACCTAGCACAACTGCTGTCGAGCGATAGTGACGTAAATAGGCGGGCTTTGAGCCTCCTAGCCAACAGCTACAGTGTTCCCGCCTGTCAGTCAAGTCAGCTGTGCCTCTCGTAATGGAAAACTCGTAATCTTAATATCGTGAATCGTGAAATGAGCTATCCAGACTAAACTCGTTTTTTGTACCAGGCTGTAAACATGTTTATTTCTGCTGCAAAGATTGTCTTTTTTGAATGGGTGTGTATGTGGTTTCCTGTACTTCCGGAGACAGCCTCAAGCGGACACTCGATGAACTGTAGTTTTTAGCACTTCCACATTGGACTCAATTCTCGCGGCCAGAGGTTGCTGCTTGGTTGGGAAGGATTCAATCCCCTTAAAATATTTCACAAAACATCTATTAGTATAAAACATAATTCCAGATCTTGGCGCCCCCTGTAGACAAAGTAGATTGCATGTTGTCCCATTTAAAACTTTGGTGAACAATTGAAATCTGTGTCCACATCAGATTTATGTTATCCAGTTTGTCTTTGAAAAGCTGGGGCAAAAAAGTGGATTTTAAAATCTGGATCATTCTAAGCAAACTGAAACAGTTTGAACAACCAGGCCCTGAATTTAATCCAGATGGGTTTCTGATTTTAGAGGCCAAAACCCTTTTTTTTTTAGACGTATTGAACTTAACACCAGATACTACAGCAGCAGAAGATGAGATGGATCTGTCTAGTGGACCACACGTGTTTGGTTTATAAAGGCTGTGTAAAACAGTGAGGGAAAATAAAGAAGCTGCCTGTACAAACACACTGCACTTCCTCTGATCGTGGACGTCTCACATGACCTCCTCTGTATGAATGTTTATCATGCCTCTGTAGTGAGAGCGAGAGGAGACGTTCATACTGTACAGAAACCCTGCTCTGACACACACACTCTCAAATCTGAGAGAAAAGGGCTTATCTATGGACTATCATACCCCTCTAACTGATTAAACTATATCTGTTTAATTAGAATAACATGATCTTTGTAAGATATATGGATTATCTGTTTAAATATAAGGATCAAAAGCTCTTATTAATAGTCCCATTGCGCGTACAGTAGCATATAATCTGTTTAAAAAAAGGAGCACGTCATCATGAAATCAATTTGCCTTCAAATTGTACAACAAGAAAACTCGATAGGTCATGAACTGGCCGTTTTTTGCTGAATGTACACCGGGGAGCTTATTTAAAGAGACAAGCTGTGCAATTTCAGGAGGCACAAGGTGAGAGCTGGGATCTGTCTGCAGCTTATGTTCCTGTCACTGCTGAGTTACCTGCTCCAGATAGCTCCAAAGGTCATGTTGTGTCTGCTGTTATGAGCTATTTATGAGAATAAACATGCTTTTATTATTTACGATCAACTCTTCGATAAATCAGTTTTACACTCTCTGTGCGACCACGTAAACAAAAACATGTTTTTTTTCTTTCTAAGAGTCAAAGTGAACATTTTTAAACTTTCAAATTTTGTTTTCAAGTTGCACATGCAGGCATTAATAATTAAGGTCAGAAAACAACATCATTAATAATTAATCAATAATTAATTCATGGTCACAGCAGTCTTTAGTATGGACACTTCGTAACAGGGTGATCAGGATGTGTTTGGTCTTTTTCTCCAACAGTACTAACCTATTAAACTGCAGAGAGCTACTGCACCTGATTGTAGTAGCTCAAACATTATTCCTATTGATAATGCAATCGTATTGTTTCTGATTTAATGAGCTCAGGTGCAGTAACAGACAAACTGTTTTCCTTACTGTTAAACTTTAGCACAACTCTGGCAAACATTCCAGCAGAGTCAAAGTTTGGTGTTCATTAAATGCATTTCCCAGCGGGGGGCATACAAACATGCATCTTTAAACCTAATGAATTTTATTCAACAGGGAAGAGAAATGGAAGGATGTCAGATGGTTCACGGCCTCTGTTTGTTTGTCCTGGCTGAGTTTGAATAGAGCTTTAAGGTGGAAATATGACTACAGCTGAAAACAAAGTGAAGTCCAGGAGAAGCTTAAAGAGCGAAAAATCTGCTGAGAATTAGTTTCCTAACTTTTCAAAAGTCAATACTTAGGGAGGCTTTCCCCACTAGAAAATCTTCTGTGGCTGTACAAAAACACTGATGTGGTGTGTTTCTAGTCCTAGTGAATTAGATCTGTTCTGGTGAGGGAGCCCAGAGGACAGCCGATCAGCCATCTGAGGACTTTCAGGTGAAATTTAAAGATGGCCAATCAGGGAGCTAGCTGACTGCAGAAGGAAATAGAATAGCAGCAATTTGTGGCAGCAACATAAGTTTTCTTACAAAATGTTCTGTGAAACATAGTATTTGATACTTAAATGGACGCACCAGGTACCACCTACCTTTAGCTTGACAGTTATTTTAACATTAATGGCCTGTCTGCTGTGTTTGTTTACACTAAAGACTCGGAGAAATTGTCCATGATTCAAAACTGTGAATATACAGTGGGTACGGAAAGTATTCATACCCCTTCACTATTTCTACATTTTGTTACGTGACTCTCAGACCATGAGAAACAACATTCTCTGGTCTGATGACCAAGATTGAACTCTTCGGAATGTCTGGAGGAAACCAGGCACCTCTATTCATCTGGCCAATACATCCCTACAGTGAAGCATGGTGGTGGCAGCATCATGCTGTGGGGATGTTTTTCAGTGGCAGGAACTGAGAGAGTCAGGATCGATGGAAAGATGAACGCAGCAAAGCAAACAGAGATTATTAATGAAAAACCTGCTCCAGAGCACTCTCGACCTCAGACTGCAGTGAAGGTTCACCTTCCAACAGGGCAATGATCCTTAGCACACAGCCAGGATGACAGAGGAGTGGCTTCAGGACAAGTCTCTGAATGTCCTTGAGTGGCCCAGCCAGAGCCCGGACTTAAACCCTATTGAACAGCTCTGGAAAGACCTGAAAATAGCTTTGCACCAACGCTCCCCATCAAACCTCATCAAGCTTGAGAGGATGTGCAAAGAAGAATGGGAGAAACTCACCAAACCCAGGTGTGCTAAGCTTGTAGAATCATACCTGAGAAGACTGGAGGCTGTAATCTCTGCCAAAGGTGCTTCAACTAAGTATTGAGTACAAGATGTGAATACTTATGTACATGCGATATTTGAGTGTTTTATTTTTAATTAATTTGCAAAAAATTCTAAAAAACATTTTTCACTTTGTCATTATGGGGTATTGTGTGTAGAATTCTGAGGGTAAAAAATAATTTAATCCATTTAGGAATAAGGCTGTAACACAACAAAATGTAGAAACAGTGAAGGGGTATGAATACTTTCCGTACCCATAATATACTGATGTGTATTTTTGATAGAACTGAATGTGAATGTAGGAAAAACTTCAGGATTAAATCAGAAACCTTTCCATGGATCAGCTTTTCTCCACAGATAAGAAACACAATGGTGTGAAAGTGAAACTGTACGTCAGACCTTCATACAATAACTCTGTATTACGACAGGACTAACCTTAAGTGCCAACTACAACTTTTTATTTTTATCTCAGTTTATTGAGTCCCCTCCTCAACAAGGTCACATTTCTATATGGAGCACAGCACCGCTCAGCTTCTTTCCCCGACCTTTAGTGCCAACAATAACAACGGGCTCACCTTATTGTTTTGAGGGTAAATAGTCATTTGTAGATGAAACAACCTTGAAGAGGGACATTCTCCTCGACTCACATTTTTCAGTTTACAGTATAAAACCTTTATAGAGGTTGTGAGGAGCTTTTACAGTGTGTTGACTTTAGTGGCCCTGAGGACAGAGCAGTGTGTGTTATCTCTGAGTTGCCTCATGTGTGTGTTTTATCCTCACTAGAAGAATCTTCTCCTACTTTCTTGAAACTGACAAACACACTTCTCTCTGTGCAGCTTTGCCTGAAAAAGTTAAAACATTGATTTGTTGGTCTGTTTTGCATATTACTTTGTCAAATCCCACAGAGACACACAGAAGAACTGTGGGAACATTCATTTTCTAGCTGACTGAATGTTTTTTCTTTCAGTGAAACTGTTTTATAACCACATCATCTCACAGTAGGTGTAAGTGAACTCAGTCTAATACCACCAAGGCCAGCAGAGAGCTGAAATAGAGCATCCCTGCTATTAGCCTGAAATCTGACACGCTTTGATACACAACATTTCTGTTACGAATTTGGACTTTTTCTAATGGCACTTCTTTTAAGCCGATTAGCTTATCTTTTAAACGATGAAACAGAGTTCAAAGATGTTTGAACCCTCAAGGTTTTCTCTAAATATGACCATTGAGGAGGACTTTGATTTCACTTGGATACAGTGAAATTGGGAACACCAGTCAAGGTCCAAATGTTGTTGTGAGCGTGTCATTCACGGCTCTGTTCTGCTTCGTTTGTGTTACACTTACAGTTTGAGGCAATGATAATTTCAAAGAGTCCCAAAGTGGAGCAAGAAGAGTCATGGGAAATTAAACGGCCCTCAATAATTTACGCTTTTGAAGGGGAGATACGATACAATGTGAGCAAATTTCATGTTATCTATATACTCCGAGCTGTTGAGAGGTTAATGGATTTTACCAAACCTCTCTTTGTGTGATCACTGCTCTGTCCACCAGAATAATCAACTCTCAGATGATCTCAGGGCTGACGACCTTCAAGTTTCTGTGTGTTGTTTATATTAAACTGAGTTTCTGACAATAACATCGGATTATTGTGATCGTCATGACTGAACATTCTTGTTATAAAAGATTAAAAAAGAAAAGCAGCGCAGAGTTGGAAAACTTTGTGAAAGCAGTAATGACAATCCCACATGCTTTGTGAAGGGAGGAGGGTGAACAAATCAGGGAATATTCCACCACGTCATGATGAAAAAATCTGCTGATTTGTTTTAAAAGGGATCTAAAGTTACAGGAGGTTTACAACATGGCTGTTTCTTAAAACCACACTGAAAGTTTAGAAATGATGTTTGGACCAGAGAGAGCTGCCAAAGTCCTGTTAGTTACAGTTATGATGTTGATGATACAAAGAGTTCAGTCTACACTTCACATGTAAAGTTGTGATCTGGCATTGATTGAGAGATTGATGCCACTCCATGATCAGAAAGGACAAGAACAAATATGCTCAAAGAGAGTTAGCAAATGTTGCTGTAGATCATTGAGGCTGTGAGCCAATACGACATTTTCAAGTGAGCGAAAACTAATTGAAAACTCTTTGTTGTTTTTTAATCAGTAAACCTTTTTGTAACGCAAGTATAATCACAGATACACAGTTACAACAAGCAATCATCACGCCTCTGTACTTTTACATTGAATGCACAATGGCATGATATTGGTGCTCTCTCATGTACCCAGTGTTGCAGGAGCACCAGAGGCCTGAAGTTTGAACACACAAGGGGAGTTTCTACACACACTCTGACATGCACACACACAGCACTGTTCTGCCCCGTTTTACAGCTATACCATCTCTCCCCTGTGACGACTTCAACTTCGGCTCAGACTTACTTATTGCACTGTGTTGCAACAGAATGCTAGAAGGTTTTGTGGCATTTTAAAGTTACTAAATTTCTTCAATTGAAACTTAATGCTGTAATGATATGCATGGGAATATGCATCTTATGTTTGAGTCTTGAAAGAATTAACTAGGGAACAACTGTTGAATAAGAATAAAAATTGATATGTTTTGTATAGCTCTTTTCTTGGTTCTCAAAGTCGCTTTACAGAAAAAGAATAATACAAATATATACAAAATTGGTGGTTTTTAAATGATTGGAGTGAGTCAGAGTTGAGGATGTTTGGAGGGAGAGAGTTCCAGAGAGTTGGGCAGTGATGGCAAAGGCTCTGTCCCCCAAGGTGCGGTGCTTCATCTTGGTGATAGGGGACAGGAGATTGGCATCTGATGATCTAAGGCGGCGAGACAGGGAGTGGCGTTTGAGGAGGTCAGTCATGTATGAGGGGGCGAGGTTATTGAGGGCTTTGTAGGTGATGAGTAGGATCTTGAAGTGGACTATAAATATAACTATAAATATATAAAATGTTAGTTCATGATAAGTAAAGACAGAACTAGATAAATGCTGTTTTGATAAGGATCTAGGTGCACACAAACTACATGCCATCCCTGCACAAATCAGAGCTGCAGCTGGGCCACCCCAGTTCAACAAGTCTGGACCCGCCTCTGTCTGTCTGATCCATCTACATGGAAATATAAAGTCATGACTGATAATGGATCCTGCTTGGGAATAAAGTCACTATTAAGTCTTTATAACTCAGCTCTTCTGTGTTCTGCACTTTTACTGTACATGTTTGTGACTCAGGCTCCTAAATGGTGGCTCTCCTCAGGATATCTTATGAGTGCAGACGAGTGTCTCTTTGATACTCCTCCAGATGGAAGGGATCAGTCGGGGCAGAAATAGCTTTTAAATGATTTATATGAAATATGTTTTAGCTCCCTCTGACTCTGACATGTTTACCCCTTTGGGATTCTTGTGTTAGAACTGATGGAACACTCATTCTTTTCAAGTACTTAGTCATTTTCATGGTTATTGTGAGCAAGCATTACACCACAGGCTCTTTGTGTATTGTACCTTCAAAATGGCACGAGCTGGATTTATCCCAAGTATTTTCCACAATCGGTACCAAAAAACAAATGAGCAACATATTTGAAGGTTGTGCAGGAGCCTCCAGGAGTGTGAGAATGAGCTTTGTGAGAGCGACATTATACTGTTTGAAAGTACAACATCAGTGTGGGACCTCTGAGCACTGAGCACAGAATGTGTGAAGACAGATTTCTAGAGCTCCTCCTGGTGACTGGTTGCAGTATAGGTCATAAATCCTGCTCCTCAATAACGGAGGGAACATCAGTCAAACTACAAAACTATGATACACATCGATTAAACTTTCTGAAACATGCTGTCATTTCAATGTTCTTATCGAGCTGATTTATGTGCCGTGTTTTCAGAAAAGTTAAGTTTCAATTAGTTCTTTGTTGTTCTAAAAGGTGGGGATGTGACATCATGATGGACAGCCTGTTGTCAAATGTGGCGAGCAGAGAAGGAGGGGACGTAGAAGGAGGGGACGGTGAGAGAAAACGCTCTTAAACAAACACAAGAGCCATTAAAACTTCAATAACTGTGTTTGCTGAAGGGGTGGGACATTAATCCTGCAGATTAACCAACCAGATCATGTTTGTGCATACTTTGGCTCTAAATTAAGTCACTGGTGTAACATGTCAGCACCCATCGTGTCAGTAATTTGGCTTCAATGTTTAACGATGGGAGGAGATGGAGGCGTGTTGTCCATATTAATATACAGTCGATGATGCTCAGTCCTCAGGGTATCTAGACCTGACACACACACACACACACACACACACCTACACATACTGTACAAACGATCACATTTGAACAAAAAAAAAGAATAAGATCTCAAAACAAAAGGGAAAACAAGTAGGAAAGTAAAATAAGAAGTAGACTCACAGAACGTTTAAACAGGACTGACTTTGCAAAAACTCCAACACTGACCTTTAAAGCTGTGAGGTTTCAGTTTACATAACAATCCCACAATAAGTCGATTTGAATTGTACCCAAACTTCATTCTAACTTGAAACTAGAGATGGGCAATGATTTTCAAATATTGGAATATTCGTTCATTTAGTAAAAATCAAAGAGTTACTTTGAATATTTTATCATTTTAAAAGTAAAATTTTTCATCATTTTCACCAGTGCCTAGTTGTAATACAGTACTCCCGCCAGACGGGGGTTAGAGCATCTTAAATAAGTTTGTTAACCGCATTAGCAAACAGAAGAAGAATGCTAACTGAATTAAATACACTTACAGTTTGAGGCAATGATAATTTCAAAGAGTCCCAAAGTGGAGCAAGAAGAGTCATGGGAAATTAAACGGCCTTCAATAATTTACGCTTTTGAAGGGGAGATACGATACAATGTGAGCAAATTTCATGTTATCTATATACTCAGAGCTGTTGAGAGGTTAATGGATTTTACCAAACCTCTCTTTGTGTGATCACTGCAAAGAGTTACTCTGAATATTTTCTTATTTTAAAAGTAACATTTTTCATCATTTTCACCAGTGCCTAGTTGTAATACAGTATTCCTGCCAGACGGGGGTTAGAGCATCTTAAAGAACTTTGTTAACCGCATTAGCAAACAGAAGAAGAATGCTAACTGAATTAAATAGCAAAAGAAGAAGAAAACAGTCGCCTCAGTCACAGCGATTTTCTCTGTTTCTGAATCTCACACTACTACACGCGTATTTCCAGAGACTGAGCATGGCTGTAAAATGTAAACACATACGCCAAGCTGTGTCACAGAAACACTGATGTACAGATCAAGAGAGACGTGGTCAGTGCCCGCTACTAGCAGCACCTCTTCCTGCTACTGGTTAACGTGACTGCCACACAAACGGGCTGTTGATGGGACAGGTGTGTGTGTATGTGTGTGTGTGTGTGTATTCGAAATATTCAGCGAATAGATGCCAATGATTATCGAATAGTATTTTGGCTTGAAATGCCCGTCCCTACTTGAAACTAACCCCTGTCATGTGTAGGTGTCTACAAATGAACTACAGCTGCAGCTATAATCTGATGACATTGTTCTTAAAATGTAAAACATGCAGTAAGATTTGCATCTAATGTAGAAAAACCAACAGGACTCCTGATTTTCCACATAGCAGTCCAAACCAGATAATGACTTTGAAATAAAAAACCTCACTGGCTTGGGTTAAAGACATAGTAATAGTGTTGTCAGTATTTTTCAGATCACACTCTGACGTCTGCTTCTCCACTGAACGATCTGGATTCCCGGGGAGAGGAACGAGTTGGAGCGAGCAGAGTATATCTGCAGGGGCAGGGCGGCTTTTATGAAGTGTTTGGATAAAGATTGTGGAGATGTTGATCATGATGAATGAATGCTTACGCTGCATCCCAGACAGCATAACTATCCCCACTGCCTCCTAAAAACCAACAAGCTTTTTCTTAATCATTTCCTTCTTTAATCTCTCCAGAATACACACAATCAGACTCAATGACTCGATGTAATGAGGTTTCAAGAGATGAAAAACTTAATATCTGAACAAAGATGAGTAAAGTAAGTCTGCAGTATCAGGATGACATGAAACAATACAGTGTAATACAGTGTCTGATAGCAGGTTCTCATTGCATTTGCATTTCCCTGCAGATTGCAGACGTGTTCGTGGGAAATAAAAATGCTGCTTAAACTGGAGAACACTCCCATAAATCTCACAGAAGTATTTCAGGGGCCCGTTTATGGCCCAAATCTACCTCAATAATTTACTTCCAACCTCCACTCCTGTTTCTGCATGATAACACGCTCCCAGGCTTCAACGTAAAATGTAGCAAAAGTAATTTCTAGAAAGCCATATTTAACTGTCAGCTACTGTTTTACATGGAGCAACTACACTGGAGAGCCTGGCAAGCTCTATTCTTTTCAAAAGCTCTGTGTTTTCTTTCTTTTCAGGTCATGTTTGCTCTCATTTACTCTCTAAATAAAGAGAAGGGGGGGAGACAAGGATCTCCGTACAAGCCACAAGGTGCACAGACGCTCAGATGGAACACAACAGATAAAGAGGACCTTCTGCAACCACACAAACCGTCTCCCTTTTAAATGGTTAGCGAGGTGCATCTCAGAGCAGCACAGTGCAGCAACACATTACTCTTCGGAGGTCTATCCAAAAGAAAACTTTGATCACATTTTCTACAATGCTGCCATTCTCAATGCAAGAAACATCAAAGCTTCAACTCTGCAGCACACAGCTCTCCTTCTTCATCACCCTGTGTCCCGGCTGCCTCTGAAATGAAGCCTCCAGTTGAACAGAGTTTGGACTCTCTGCTGAATGCCACTCACTCTGAGGCAGACAGAAAAGAGAAAGGATGTTTTGTCAGTGATGTGATGTGATGTGTCTCTTTTCATCACCAGAGCGGCTGTATAGCTCAGTTGTAGCTCAGAGGTGGTCGTCTTTCAATCGGAAGGTTGTGAAGATCAGAAGTGTCCTCAGGCAAGACACTGAACCCCAAACTGCACCCACAGTCAGCGGTGTGTGAATGCATATGAATGGGATTAGGTAATACTGATGGTCCTCTACTATATCTGCTCTGTCATCAGTGTGAGGGTGGTGTAAATGATAGAATGTGATGATAAGGTAAAAGCACTTTGAGTGGTTGGACACACATTATTTTTGAAATCAACCAAATTATTCCACTATCTCATAGCATACAGTACGATAACATCATCAAGCAGACATGAACCACACACAAATAGTAATGCACCATATTCATCATCATATCTACATGTATGTGTAGATATGAGGGTGAATATGGTGCGTAATATACCACTTTATTAGGTACATCTGTTCAATTGCTTGTTAACACAAATAGCTAATCAGCCAATCACATGGCCGCAACTCAATGCATGTAGGCATGTAGACATGGTCAAGACAACTTGCCGAAGTTCAGACCAAGCATCAGGATGGGGAAGAAAGGGGATTTAAGTGACTTTGAACGTGGCATGGTTGTTGGTGCCAGATGGGCTGGTCTGAGTATTTCAGAAACTGCTGATCTACTGGGATTTTCCCGCACAACCATCTCTAGGGTTTACAGAGAATGGACCGAAAAAGAGAAAAGATCCAGTGAGTGGCAGCTGTGTGGACGAAAAATGCCTTGTTGATGTGAAAGGTCAGAGGTCAGAGGAGAATGAGCAGACTGGTTCCAGATGATAGAAAGGCAACAGTAACTCAAATAACCACTCGTTACAACCAAGGAATGCAGAATACCATCTCTGAATCCACAACACGTCGAACCTTGAATATTAGATACAGCAGCAGAAGACCACACCGGTCCTGTCAGCTGAGAACACAATTCACATAGGCTCACCGAAACTAGACAAAAGAAGATTAAAAAACATTGCCTGGTCTGACGAGTCTCAATTTCAGCTGCGACATCCAGATGGTAGGGTTAGAATTTGGCGTAAACAACATGAAAGCATGGATCCATCCTGCCTTGTATCAACAGTTCAGGCTGGCGGTGGTGATGAAATAGTGTGGGGGATATTTTCTTGGTGCACTTTGAGCCCCTTAGCACCAATTGAGCATTGTTTCAACTCTGCAGCCTACCTGAGTATTGTTGCTGAGCATGTCCATCCCTTTATGACCACAGTGTACCCATCTTCTTATGGCTACTTCCAGCAGGATAATGCACCAGGTCCCAAAGCTCATGTCATCTCAAACTGGTTTCTTGGACATGACAATGAGTTCACTGTACTCCACTGGCCTCCACTGTCACCACATCTCAATCCAACAGAGCAGCTTTGGGATGTGGTGGAATGGGAGATTCGCATCATAGATGTGCAGCCGACAAATCTGCAGCAACTGCGTGATGCTATCATGTCAATATGGACAGAAATCTCTGATGAATGTTTCCAACACCTTGTGGAAAGTATGCCACGAACAATTAAGGCAGTTCTGAAGTCAAAAGGGGGTCCAACCTTTTACTAGCAAGGTGTACCTACTAGTGTAAAGTGGCTGGTGAGTGTATTTTCATACACACATATGCAGATGCCTACAAAGCTTCCTTAACTCAAGAAATTCAAACAGAAGGTCTTGCAGGTGGGGTGGGGAACTGCGGACCCAGACTGGGGATATCGTCGGGCGGTGGAAGGAACACTTTGAGGATCTCCTAAATCCAGCCAACACGTCCTTCGAGGAGGAGGCAGAGTCTGAAGACCCAGCGGAGGACTCGTCCATTTCCTTGGCAGAGGTCACTGAGGTAGTCAAAAAGGCTCCCCAGTGGCAAGGCGCCGGGGGTGGATGAGATTCGCACTGAGATGCTGAAGGCTCTGGACATTGTTGGGCTGTCTTGGCTGACACGCCTCTTCAGTGTCGCATGGAGGTCTGGGACGGTGCCTGTGGAGTGGTGGTTCCCATTTTCAAAAAGGGGGACCGGAGAGTGTGCTCCAATTATAGGGGTATCGCTCTTCTCAGCCTCCCGGGAAAAGTGTATTCTAGGGTGCTGGAAAGGAGGTTCCGACCGGAGGTCGAACCTCGGATACAGGAGGAACAATGTGGTTTTCATCCTGGCCGCGGGACAGTGGACCAGCTCTTTACCCTTGCGAGGCTCCTGGAGGGGGCATGGGAGTTTGCCCCGATCGTGTACCACGGGGGCTCTTGTGGGGGGTACTGCGGGAGTATGGGGTTCGGGGGCCGCTACTGCGAGCTATCCGGTCCCTGTATGACCAAAGTGAGAGTTGTGTCCGCATACTTGGCACAAAGTCGGACGCGTTCTCGGTGCGTGTTGGACTCCGCCAGGGTTGCCCCTTGTCACCGATCCTGTTTGTAATCTTTATGGACAGGATCTCAAGGTGCAGCCAGGGGGGAGGAGGGTCTCCAGTTCGGGGAGCTTGGAATCTCATCTCTGCTTTTTGCAGACGATGTGGTTCTGTTGGCTTCCTCGAGCGGGGACCTCCAGCGGGCATTGGGGCGGTTTGCAGCTCAATGCGAAGCGGCCGGGATGAGAGTTAGCACCTCCAAGTCTGAGGCCATGGTTCTCTGCCGGAAAACGGTGGATTGCTCTCTCTCGGTGGGGAGTGAGACTTTGCTCCAACTGGGGGAGTTTAAGTATCTCGGGGTCTTGTTCGAGAGTGGGGGTAAAATGGAGCGTGAGATCCACAGGCGGATTGGTGCGGTGTCAGCAGTGATGCGGACGTTGTATCGGACCATTATGGTGAAGAGGGAGCTGAGCCGGAAGGTAAAGCTTTCGATTTACCAGTCTGTCTACGTTCCAACCCTCACCTATGGTCATGAGCTGTGGGTCATGACCGAAAGGATAAGATCGCGGATACAAGCGGCTGAAATGAGCTTTCTGCGAAGGGTGTCTGGGCTCGGCCTTAGAGATAGGGTCAGGAGCTCGGACATCCGGAGGGAGCTCGGAGTAGAGCCGCTGCTCCTCCGCGTCGGAAGGAGTCAGCTGAGGTGGTTCGGGCATCTGATAAGGATGCCTCCCGGACGCCTCCCTTTAGAGGTGTTCCGGGCGCGTCCAACTGGGAGAAGGCCCCGGGGTAGACCCAGAACGCGGTTGAGGGATTATATCTCCCGCCTGGTCTGGGAACGCCTTGGGATTCCCCAGGAGGAGCTGGAAAGTGTCACCAGGGAGAGGGGATGTCTGGGTCAATTTGCTTGGACTGCTACCCCCGCGGCCCGACCCCGGATAAGCGGAAGAAAATGGATGGATGGAGGTCTTGCAGGTCCTTTTTTGAAAGTTCCTTTCTTTTCCGCTCTCATGCTTTAATGGTATATTCTGACAATTCAACACATCAGAGACAGTCAATTAAAAGACCATCCTTCATATGACTCAGATCTAAGTCAGCTACATTCACTTCTTTTAAACAGACTTTCTTATAAATTATGATATAAAGGACACTATTAAATAAAATGATCTATTCTAATATTCACTTTTCTACTTAACTGAACTCACAAAATCACATACTCATTCATCCTTAGGCACACCTTTATATCTCTCTCAGTTTCATTATGAAGGGGTAATATACCAGATCTTAACTGTGCACATTGTGATCTCTGACTATTGGACAAATTAAACACATTTATAGTTCTTAAATTAACACTAACATCTCACTTTTGGCAATAAATTTGAACCCCTCCGTATTCAGAGTGGCTGCTTGTAAATACTGACTTTCAAGTCCACATTCCTGTAATAAATTAAACATTCATGTGCCCTTACACCTCTTACAAAGCAAACACATCCAGATTAAATATTATACTGTTCAGTCTGTTGGATGTTAACGCCAGGAGACGGTTCCTCAATCACTGATTTAGTCATCATCATCCACCTGATGTGAGGACCTGAGGATGCAAAACAAGAGGCTGAACTTGTGCGAACTGTAATTTTCAGAATGAAAGTAAAAATGTTGTATAATTAAATGTTTTCACAGGCAGCGCTGGATGAAATTCAAACCCAGAGCCCTAACTCAAACTGAAGTATCATGGCCGTGTAATAAAAGGTTAAATTAAAGTGTGGATTTGGAGGATATTTGTGACAAAGATCAGGAATGCTTTTCCAAAAACAGAGTTCTTTAAAACACCCTTAAAAAATGTCTGACATCTATCAGAGTTATGTAATTCATTTTCTGACACAGAGGGTCACCAGGTGCACGACCATCAGAGATAAAGACTACCTGAAAAAGCGATGCAAACCTCAGTCATGCCCTCACAGTTCAAAGAAATAAAGACACAACTCAGCCCTCAACACAGTCTGACAGGATCAATCATGACTCATGAGTGAGAGCTGCTCGTGGCTTTATGTAGACACAGGAGACGGACTCTCCAACAGCACAACAGCTCATCTGCAGGGGGAAGCTTCCAGAGCAGTAATGATGCAGTTAAAGCTCGGGAGACGTCTGAAGACAAAACATCTCTTTAGGCTGCAGAGATACTGAATATTTTAAACCACCATGGGGGAAGTAAGCACAGTCATTACATGATCCCATGCATGGATGTTTTTCAGCTCTTGAAGATGAAAATGTAAGAACAGAGCACAGAAATTGAGCTAAGCATATAAGTTAAATAAAGAAGACTGTCTCTACTCATTCATTCACAAAGTCATCACTCATTCATTTAGCTCTCTGTCTCTCTTTATCAATCTCTTCCTATGTGTCTTTTATGCTCTGGAGATCAGCTGATTGAGGGCATTAACTCTCTTTTAAATATTAAACCAACCACATTTCACCATAGCGCCAATCATCCAATCATCCTGCTGCTGTTCAACTTAAACTCTGTTCTCCTCTCTGCTCTGTCAGCTCTTAGTTTTACTCCATGGAGGAGTATCTTATCCTGTTCTTATCCTGTTCTGTACCTCACTACCCTTCTAAGTTTGTAAAGATGTCACAGTTTTCAAGAGAAAATCTTAGTTAAATTATTCAAAGACCAATGACTTCACAAAGCTTCATTTCTAACTTAGCTTCCTGATGCACTCAACTTGAACTGACAACAATGTTTTTTTCAAAACTGAACTCGTAGACTCGGTGCCAAAACAAAAGCTAACTGGATCTGTCTTTAGGAGCCAAAAATTGACTTCAACCGGTGAATAGAAAAACATGTGACATGACATGAAAAGGATATTCTGCAGCTTGGTTTCATGTAACATACAGAGTCAGATTGGGCTGTCTTCCTTATTTCACTATGCTTATTTCCATTTTCCATCACTAAACTATATACGAAAGCTTTTATTTGCCGTGCCAAGAAGTCCTCAGGCCTTCACTGATTTTCAAAATTAAACCAACACTGTAGAGATTTGTGAGTTTACGTTATTTTGGCATTACTCTTCAGCAAAAACAGACAAGGAATGCAGGTATCACGTAACGTGCCATAGGAATAGTATGTGTTCTAGGGATATTATGATTTGCCAAGAAAAACTGTAACATGGAGAGGACAGTAAAAAAGTAAAGTAAGTGGAGACACCAAAGTAAGCATGTTTTATGGTTTTATGCTGAAATTGATGTGCAGCAGAAGGCAGCTACTCTGCGAGCCGATGATAAGGAGGAGATAAAGAGAGTCACGCCTCACTGTCCCTCCACCGACTATCACCTGCAAGCTAGTTAAATAACTGGTGGTCTGTATAGGATTTCAGGTCACTCCCTCTGCTCTTCCAATGCCACCAGTGCTGCACTCATACTTTCAGACCCACCACTTCCCAGCATCCACCTGCAGACCCCTACGAGGGTGTTTAAGATATCATCTCATCAACTCCACAAATATCTGTAAAATAAATAAATGGTAAAATAAATCTGCAAGGAGTGATAAGGTTGGAGTGTATACACCAAATATAACAATGTTCTACTGCTGCAGTAAACATTCAAATCATTACAATGTGAGCCGTCTGATTGAAATACACTACCGTTCAAAAGTTTGGGGTCACTTAGAAATGTCCTTATTTTTGAAAGAAAAAAAGCACTGTTTTTTTCAATGAAGGTAACATTAAATTAATCAGAAATACACTCCATACAGTGTTA
Organism: Notolabrus celidotus; assembly: GCF_009762535.1. Lineage (NCBI taxonomy): Eukaryota > Metazoa > Chordata > Actinopteri > Labriformes > Labridae > Notolabrus > Notolabrus celidotus. Next base: position 7,139,001 of record NC_048281.1, on the reverse strand, counting down.
ATGTGGTAAATGACTATTCTAGCTGCAAACGTCTGGTTTTTAATGGAATATCTACACAGGTGTATAGAGGCCCATTTCCAGCAACCATCACTCCAGTGTTCTAATGGTTGTCTTTGCTAATCGTGTTAGAAAGCTAATGGACGATTAGAAACACCTTGAAAACCCTTGTGCAGTTACGTTAGCACAGCTGAAAATGGTTTCACTGGTTAGAGAAGCTGTAAAACTGGCCTTCCTTTGAGCTAGTTGAGTATCTGGAACATCACATTTGTGGTTTCGATTATACTCTCAGAATGGTCAGAAAAAGAGAACTTTCATATGAAACTCCACAGTCTATTCTTGTTCTTAGAAATGAAGGCTATTCCATGCGAGAAATTTCCAAGAAACTGAACATTTCGTACAACGATGTGGACTACTCCCTTCAGAGAACAGCACAAACAGGCTCTAACCAGAGTAGAAAGAGAAGTGGGAGGCCCCGGTGAACAACTGAACAAGAAGACACGTACAGTAGAGTCTCTAGTTTGAGAAATAGACGCCTCACAGGTCCTGAACTGGCAGCTTCATTAAATGGTACCCGCAAAATGCCAGTGTCAACGTCTACAGTGAAGAGGCGACTCCGGGATGCTGGCCTTCTAGGCAGAGTGGCAAAGAAAAAGCCATATCTGTGACTGGCCAATAGAAGGGAATGATTAATATGTGCAAAAGAACACAGCCATTGGACAGAGGAAGATTGGAAAAGGTACAGATGGACGAATCAAAGTTTGAGGTGTTTGGATCACACAGAAGAAGATTAGTGAGACGCAGAACAAGTGAAAAGATGCTGGAAGAGTGCCTGACACCATCTGTCAAGCATGGTGGAGGTAATGTGATGGTCTGGGGCTGCTTTGGTTCAGGTAAAGTGGGAGATTTGTAAAAGATAAAAGGGATTTTGAATAATGAAGGCTATCACTCAATTTTGCAACGCCATGCCATACCCTGTGGACAGCGCTTGATTGGAGCCAATTTCCTCCTACAACAGGACAATGACCCAAAGCACACTTCAAAATTATGCAAGAACTATTTAGGGAAGAAGCAGGCAGCTGGTATTCTGTCTGTAATGGAGTGGACAGCGCAGTCACCAGATCTCAACCCCATTGAGCTGTTGTGGGAGCAGCTTGACCGTATGGTACGCAAAAAGTGCCCATCAAGCCAATCCAACTTGTGGGAGGTGCTTCAGGAAGCGTGGGGTGAAATTTCTTCAGATTCCCTCAACAAATTAACAGCTAGAATGCCAAAGGTCTGCAATGCTGTAGTTGCTGCAAATGGATCATTCTTTGATGAAAGCAAAGTTTGAAGGACAAAATTATTATTTCAAATAAAAAATCATTATTTCTAACATTCTCAATGTCTTGACTATGTTTTCTATTCATTTTGTAACTCATTTGATAAATAAAAGTGTGAGTTTTCATGAAAAACACAAAATTGTCTGGGTGACCCCAAACTTTTGAACGGTAGTGTACATTGGTTTGTAATTTATGGAACACCACATCAATAATAAAGGAAATGTATTTTCATGCTCACAATTCCTCATATTTTATTTTTGTGACTGTTTCACAATGTGGTTTTCTCCTCATACACCACACATGACATGTTTGTGGCTGTGTGCATCGTGGGTGCGTCACTGTAACGAGCACTGTAATGGGATGTTTTGGTACCACTGTAAGGTGTGCATTGTATTCTCTGCTATTCACCTGCACTGTTTTTCTTTGAATGATGCTCTTATATGTGTAAAGTGGAAATGTCACAGGCAGCACGGATTCATGATCTGAGAAATACAGGATGGCATCACAAATGTCACCTCCTCCTCCTCCTCGTCTACCATCTATCACAAAGCAGCGAGGCCCTGACAGGGATACACAGCTGAGCATGCTGCCAGAGCTGCATGTGTGAAAACACATGCCACTTTCGGTCTATTGTGCAATCACAAAGAAAATGACTGATCAGAACAATAAGCAGGTGTGCTGTGGAATGATGATGACTGAGGGGGTTTGAAGTAGGTGGTGTGATATAATGATCATGATAATAACTTCAGAGACAGCTGTGGAGTGTGAGAGAGTCAGGAGATATGGAGCCTTACGGTTAGTGTGGACGGTTGATGTTCAGGTTTCTTTGTAGTGCCTCACTCATCTAAAGGCTGCTGGCTGCTCATTAGTTCTGCATCTTCTGTGGGCAGGAAGAGAAGAAGAAAACAATGCACATAAGAAACACGCTTTGTTAGATGCACCAGCAGTGCTCTCTGCAGTCTTCACACACCATCACACAATCCAACCAGTTATTCATCACTCCACAAGCTGCTTGTGAAATTCATTGAGTGTTAGAAAAGAACATCATTTGTATTTTTAGTAGTAATTAAGGCTGTGATGGAAACATAATAAGGAGTTGTTTTTCTGTGTTTACACCATCAGAGTGAGACAGAGCTATTTCTGCTGAGTCAGGGCGACACAATTAAGAAAAATATCATTGAAACTGCAAACAGCGCAGAGCAATATCCAAAACAAAGAACATGCAGTTGTTTGATGAATTGAAAACAGCATTATAATGAAGTGCTACTGTAGGGAGTGGAGCTGGGTGTTGAAAAGGATCTCACAATACAATACATATCAGGATACATGAGATATGATAGGATACACATCACAAGACTTTGAAATGCTCTACATCATTTACAGAAAATGTAAAAGTGGAGCAGAGAAAACAACTTGCTGTGCCACTGAGTGGAAAGTATTTAAATCAAAATGTACATTCTTAGTTATTATAATAAAGGGGTTCAATTTGATTACAGAAACATCAATATAAATACTTCAACTAATGGGAGCCGACAGTATGGATATTTTTTATTGTATTGAAATTTTTTTGCACAGCCCTGTTAGTGGTGCAGAGACTTTTCAAAGGTCCCGGGACTTTTGGGGGGCAGGGCCTGCAATGCTGAACGTGTCTGATTGGTAGATTAACCGCAGTGTTTTTATTCCGCCCACCGTCCACAGTAACATCACACACATCTGTGATTCACTTGATTTCTCTTTCTTTCATTAGTTTCTATTTGTTCTATCTTTTTTGTATGTGTGTGTACTTTTCAAAAGAAGAAGCTGTGATTCTCTTGATTTAGCAGCTTGTAACAGCAGTCTTCTCTAAACCCACCGCGAATGCATCTCTCCCGGTGTTACGGTTTTAAAAGTGACCCTGTAAACTGGAGAGCTTCAGCTGAACGTGTCAGTGTTTGTGGAGTTTACACAGCTGTTGAAACACAGAGGGAGTTCCTGGGAATGCAACCTAGTTCAGTTTTTATTAAGATTTCCAAATATCCTCATCAGATATTTAATGATCGTCTAAAAGACGTTTATGAGGGATGCATCCGGCTGAGAGTCTCCAGTTAACAGGGTCGCAGTTTAAACCAAAACACAGGTCGATCTCTGCCACGGCTTTTTGAGTTCAAAAGGATTTTAAAGCTGTGTTGAAACGTCTTTGCTACTCGTGCTTATCTCCTCTCACGTGTTGATTCAGTGAATCCATCTGTGATGAAATATAGCACCATCTAAAACAGCGCCAGCTGAGTCTCTTCATGCTAACAGGCTAACTGTTGTGTTTCTCATAATGATACCTGCCTGTCCGTCTGCTTCTATGGTGTCATCTGTGATGAATGGCATTCTTCTTTGTTTTAGTGCCCTCTACTGGTCTGGTGGTGTAGTGCATTTATTGTTTTTCCGTCCGTACGTCACTGGCCTGATTCGCACAAACTACCCGGGACTTCAGCCCGCTGTGAAACGCAGGCAACAATGGGGGGCACAGGAACCTTTTAGTTCAGGATAAAGTAGTTATAGTGCCTAATATACCCCGTAACTCTTGGTCGAAATGCACCTGAAGTAAACGTAAGTAAACGTAAATTTTTTCGCAAGGCATAAATCTTTGTTTAGTTTAGATTTTTAAAGTTGGCAAATTATTATTTCTTTTAATGGTATTTTGACTCTAACCTTGTTTTTTTTTTCACTTTTCTCATAACTCAAAATGAAAACACCAAACGCTCTCTTCAGAATTGTTTTTTTTTTCGATCTGTTTCTGTGCAAATAAACTTTGTAATATAAAAAAGATAAACCCTGTTAGGTATGAATTGTGTTTGTTTTGCTGTCAAAATAAAGGCAATATGATATTTTCTTCTATATCCTGCAGCCACAGAGGTTTATTTCAACCTCAGCTTGAGAGGAAGAGGGGTAAGCCTGAAATTACGAGGCAGTGTATATCACTTGTCAATCCTGTCTGCACCATAAAGAGTGCAAATAGGTATGACTCAGAGAACACACAAGGCTGAAATGAAGAGTGGGAAATCTCATACGCACAAAATGTCAAATCATCCCAAAAATAATGAGGTGAACAAAAATGTAATCAGAGAACCTGATGAATCATAGTTGCTGCTATACTCTGCTTTATCTCTGAGGATCTGACATGCATAAGAAATGTTTTTATTCAAACACAATAAGCCGTGCAGGCAGATCAACACAAAGCTTTTCTATAAGCTATTGATTTATTGGCGCCATGTGAGCGATGGATTTGCGAGCTGCCAGATTGTATCAATAGTTTGAAGAAAACAAACAAAAACATGGATCAATTACTCTTCAAAAAGCAATCTTCAAAATCCATACAAGTCTTCTGTGAGAATCTGAAGTCAATAACCAGAAGACAGCCTCCTGTGAACTATGACACCACAGATTTATGGAGATTCCCAGAAAGCATCACTATACTTTGGCCTTTATCAGAATGAAACCTGAGAAATGAACTTCAGAGGAGGATCGAGACAGATTTAAGAGGACAGATGAGAATCAAAGTTTTCCGTTAGGTGTTCAACTAGAGTCTTGCAAAGTTATCATGGAAGTGCCAGAGGGAATTATGGGAGATGACATTCAAAGACAGATGCAAAGGCCAGACTGTGCATTAATGTAGAAGGTCTTATATTACTGTAGGCTGAGTGAGGATCGTACGCACGATTCGGATGATTGATACGGATAAAAGGCTTCAGTGTGCACACATATTTCAAAAAGTGTGTGTTATGAAATACACAAAGTTAGCACTGTGTACAGTTAATATAAATCGCTTTGTTCTGCAGCATATATGACAAATACATCAGTGAGAATCTGGAATCAAATCAAACACAATCACTATCAGCGGTGAGAAGTTGTACTGTTCCAAAAACAAAACTTTATGAGAAAAGGAGATAAAATGTTTCAAAAATGTTTCTTTCAAAATATTAAACCATCTTCTCAGTATTTCTTGGGAATTAATACCTTTCAAAACCCAGATCCTCTTCATCCCTGAAAATTAATTCCCATCTCAGTGAAAACAAAGCTGACATAATACAATCTCTCCCACTCTCCTTCAACAGAAAATAGAATTCCTCCAACATTTCTCTCTATGACGGATGAGTTCAAGTGGGCGCCTCGTGGCATTTCTGGGTTTATATGCTACTGAATAATGTAGAAGGACAAATAAATGAATGACGTGATTCAACCCTTTCTTCTACAACAAGCAGAGCTTCAGAAATGTTGTTGTACACATTAGTGACGGATGTTAAAACATCCATTATTTAGCAGTATAGAGGATATGAAAATGAATACCTGGCTCAGTAGATGCTGTAAGATATGAAACCTCCTGTGAAAGGTTTAGAATTGTGTTGCATTATTTGATTTAGTGAAAGCTACACTTTTAAAAAGTCAAAGAAAAAGCAGAGGATCACAGCTTTATTTTCAGCTGATTTAATGTTATCCACTTCCACCTCATTAGCAGAAACCAATCAAGCAAAAATAATAATTAAGTGACACCGGCAATGAGCCGCTCAGAGTCACAGGGATACGGCTGTGTTCTTGTTTTGAAAGAGGGAGGTCTGCAGGATTTATCTTCGTTGGCAAGTTTTGAGAGCTCTGAAGTGAGTCGCCTCCAAAACAAACTCCAAGACACAGGCCTTAAAACAGAATCCATGTACAATGAGTTTATTTGTGTGTTCTAATATTAAATATGACCCAAGGGATTCACAGGCACAAAACAAACCCTGCTCAAGGTCTACAAGACAAGAAGGGAAAACAAAGTACAAACTCCAGAGAGGACGAGGGCTACAGTAGAAGAAAAAGAAAAAGGGAAAATTGGAATTACCAAAAAATAGCTGACCCGGAAAATTGGATTATAATCCAACATAGGATTGTAATCGGTTTAACACTAGTGCAGGAAACCCAATGTGAGACCTATAAGCCTAATCATGAACTAAAATCTGTTCTTTATGTTGCTTATGGTTATGGTGGGCAGCATCCTCCATCATAACCCCGTGTATGATAATCCTCATTCCAAAATAAAGTTTTCCAAAGATCTTGACCCTCTCTTCCCTCCCGGCTTTAATGCATGAGTTTCCCTGATAACACAAAACACCGTCAGTCGGGCAGTCGCACAAATCCAGTCTGCAACAAGCTGGAAGCAGAAGATAAGAAACAGGGACATAAAGATAGCACCAGACTGGCTCTGACCCATCGTACTTCCTGCAGGGAAGGACTCTGTCTGCACCGGGCAGATGTCAGGTTCTGTGCGGAGAAGAAACAAGCTGCCGAGTACAGCATCCAGACCTGCATGGAGGGACTATAGATTGTCAAAATGCATCAGCTTAGTAGCTGGAAATAACGCAGAGACTTTGTGACTCATTGGCTTTCTTAATAGCTCATCTTTTATGGTACATTAGTGCTCCTACACCATCAAATGACAATGGGAGAGGATTATGAGCGTGTGCTTAAAATAACACCCCAGTGAACTGTACTGGGTGTCAAGTGCAGCTCTTGAGGTAAACCAGAGAGGATATTTTGACCTTTAGTAATCATTTTCAATTAAAGCTTTCTTTCTTTGTACTTCACATTTTTATAACGTGGCTCCTTTATTTGTAAATTGGGCCATCCTTCATGTTGGGTTTGACAACATTTTATTCACTGGTTTAATGGCTGACATTTGAGAAGAGGGCAATGAATTTGACCCATAACTCAGACTACAAAGCCGCACTTGGAAACAGCACTTATGAGTTTGACGGGTTTAATGGGCTTATAAGTACAAATAAACTTTAAGGGTTTCTTCTGAAACAACCACACGGTGCATTTGAAGCTGTTTCAGTGTAGAGCAGTTAAGGGATAATGTATAATGAGCGGGTGGTTATGCAAATTAGAATCCTGATATCAAACTAAACATTTAGGATTGATTTTAAGATTATTTTATTGACTTTTAAAGCACAACATGGACTTGCCCCTCTCTATATCTCAGAGCTTTTATCCCCCTAAACCTGGATGCAGTCTGAGACCTCTGGCAGTTCTCTGCTAGCTGTTCTAAGGACCCGACTGAAGACTAAAGGGGACAGAGCTTTTTCAGAACAGCCTGCCAGAGGAGATTAGACTTGCAGAGTCAGTCCCGTGTTTTATGTCATTACTCAAGACACATTTTTACAGGAAAGCTCTTGTCATTTTATTTGTATCGCTTAATTTTGCTTTGCATTGTTTTTATTGCCCACTGTGAAGCACTTTGTTACCTGTATTGAAAAGTGCTATATAAAGAAAGTATTATTATTCTATTATTATTTTTATTTTTATTTTTGTTTTTATTAATTCCACTTAAGGTAAAGACAGAAAAATTAAACAGGACTACAGCAGGGGTATTTTGGGGCCTGACTACACACTGCAGGCAGCGGTGGCAAAGCCCTACTGGAATCCTAAGGATTCTCTTTCTTTCTGCCTCTTTTACCCCAAATTTGCATGCCTCAACATGGCCTAAAAACTCCCTAAACTTTGACCAAAATTCAGTCCCGGCAATAAATGCATGAATTCATAGGTTTTGCGCAAATATCTTCCCCAAAGCGCCCCCTAATGGCTGAACAGGTAAGCCCCTTCCAACTAAATGGTAAAAGTGATACTGTTCTGTTAGCACTGTTTCCAAGTTTAAAGTGGACTTCAAATCAGCATTGGCTTTAATTTGGATCAGGAGTCTTTCAAGTATGTGGGAAAATATAGATTTTAACTAGGGATGTCAGCAATTAAAATTACTTGAAACACGCATTTTTGTTTCGATTTTCTATCACTTGGAACAAACATCATGTGGTCTGATATTTCATTCAGGTATCAGGGAGGTGTTTTAAGTTTAAAGCATGTTTCGGTGTGAATCAGCTGACTGAAGGTGTTGCTCCCAGTTGAGATGCTCAGCTGGGAGCTCAGCTGAGTGACAGATCTCCACAAGCGCTTTCTTTCTCCGCCGCCGGACTGATTAGGACTCGGTTGCGCTCCCGGCTGACACCTGACCACACTGGACACTGTGAGTCTGAAATACGTTTCTGCTCAGTTCTCTTGTTGAAGTCTGAGCCTGACTGTGTGTCCGCAGAGATTATGAGTCTGCTGCACATGTTGATATTCAACATGTTTAACATTTTGAACACCTCAATACGATCCATAGTTATTCAATACTGTCAGTTATATACATTGTGTCATGAAGGAAAATTTGATTCAGGGGAAAAAATGCATTTGGCATTGTTTCTGACATAGACAGCGTTTACATTTTTTTAATGATTTATCGATAATTGATCGTTAACGTTTCAAAGATCGATCACGGAAAATACTTCAAATTTACATCCCTAATGTTAACATCTACTATTTCATGACCTCCTCTCAGTTCTTAGAACTGATTTCAAATAGGGGTCTGTTTAATCCGTGGTAACTGTGTGCAAGTTCATCTATGATTCTGATATCACAGCGAGCAGGGACCTTCTTTAATGCTGCCATTAGTCTTTCTCTGCCATCATCACACACTCACTCACGCTGTCAAAAGATACTAATATGAATAATAAATAGACCGTGACTACCATACGGATGAAACCCGTCATATCTACCCTGTAAACGTGATTTCATGTACTCAGGTGCTCATGGTGGAGTGTATGTATTTATGGGTGAAATTAACCTTTATCTATATATATATGCCATGAGAGGAATCCATGCATAAAGAATGCACTTTATTTGTAGAATGGTTCTTTTCCATCACTTTTTATCAAATCATTTTTGTTGAATTTTTAAAATATGCTGCAGCTTGAAAATCCCAGGATAGAGCTGTTGAGACAATTTTCCCGAAAGAGTGCTGAGGAAAAACTCCAGACATTAGATCAGGGAGTTAAAAAACACATTTTCATCACCTGGAATTGGAGCTGAAAGGAGTGCATCCTTGTGTATAGGCGCCTATATGGAGTAAATTGAGTGGGACATCTATTGAAAGAGATGAGGTCTGAATGAGTCTATCTAAGAAGCTGAAAAATATGGAAGAGGTGAAAATGCTTTTCATGCTCATGTCATATACTGTATCTCAAAAGACCTTGCCAACAGAACGCATGACACACAAAGTAGAGATTCTCATACAGCAAAACGTGACTGCACCTCTTCTGCCATGCATAAAAAGAAAGAGACTTACTGCAGCTTTAATGTACAACCTGACCCAGTTTAAACACTAACCGATATCCCATGTCAGCTACAGTCAAGCTAGGTTGAACTGTAATTCAATGTGAGCAGAGAGGCATTAGTCAGGTTTTCCCCCAGTGGGCACAAAACAACATTGTGGGCTGACAAGTGAATGCAACAGGGGGGTTTGTATTATTGATTAAGCATTACCAGAACACCACCTCCACTCTGGATAAATACAGAAGAACCCCACGTCTGTGGTTCTGCTGAGTTCATCCTGCTAACCAGGCAGAATGAACAGTTCTGCTTCAAAGTCTATGTGTGAGTTCCATGGTTTCCTCATGTGGTTTGGTGGTTTCTACAGACCCCAGCTGAGCATTACAGGCAAAGCTGAGCAAAGCTTTGTCACAGTGCTGACACTGACTCAAGCAGCAACCTGAGCCAGTCCAACCAACAGACAATGCCTTTTAGTCACAGCAGTGCATTATTTTAAAATGATCCCAAACAAACCTTAATCAGATGTTGCAAGCGAATGCAAGTCTAAAAAACAGATGAAGCTTTGTGTGAGAGCAGGCTGTTAAGAGCTAAGATGACATACAGGCTACTCTTTCTGGACTCTACAAGCTGCACTTAAAACCATGAAGATGCAGCGAGACACAAAATCAACTTAGCACCTGCATAAATATAAAATAAAGAGAGCATTAGTACTTTTGCTTTTGCCCTGCTGCTCCCATTAAAATAACCTCTTCCCTCTCCAAAACCTTTACTTCTTTTTAATGGGACTGCCATCATATCTCATGGGTATTTGGAAAGACTCATAGATCAGGACACTATCAAAACTAAGGTTTTCTTTAATTTGATTATTTTATAGGTTTGGTGCATAGACTGTATAGATAATGGAAGTAGTATCCGTGATGTCACCCATCTGTTCCTGAGTGCTGTTTTGAAGCCCATCGTCGGCAGGAGCCATATTATGCTGAACTCAACCAAGCATCGTGTGACGTCTTTTTGAACCAGGCTGTAAACATGTTTATTTCTGCTGCAAAGATCGTCTTTTTTGAATGGGTGTGTATGTGGTTTCCAGTGTTTCTGCAGCCAGCCTCAAGAGCAAGCGGATGCTCGATGAATTGCAGTTTATAACACTTCCGCATGGGCATCATATTTTGAGACCGGAGGTTAGCGCTTGGTTTGGTGATCATAAAAAAGACTGAAAGTAAGAGCAACACTGTATCCAATATGAAGATGTTCTTAACTCGCTTACTGTCAGGAGTAAAATGATAGATGCAGAATCTTTGCCCTGTTGTGCGTTTAGAGGTGTTTCTGTTTGAGCGGCCTGTGGGCCCGCTGAGCCCAGTTAATCAGCACTAATGAATTTTGGATCCTTAATTAAAAACCAGTTTGAAGAGAGAGAGAAATAAAAGTAGAGCTATAGAGAGAGGTAGAGAGAGTAAACCTAATTGTCCTGAGGGGAACTTAGTCTTTGGCACACCTACATTCTGCTTCACATTAAATGCATCATAAAAACATTAGAGGCTTCCAACATAATGCCATTCGGTCAATTGAAACAGCAACATAAAGCTTTGAGTAAGTAAATACACATTCTATAATGAAAACAAACATGAACAGTAGCATGAGTTATGTTGCTTAACAGTATCACTGACCAGAGGCTGCTGTCTCCTCTCCTCAGATCTGACAGCTCCTTCTCTTTGCTTTGTAGTATCTAAGAGCGACTACCATGGCAAGCTGTTTTAACATTTAAGAGCTGAGATGGAAATCCATTACAGATAACTGTTACTCAGTTCTTTCAAAATGAGCCTTTTAGATATCTACAATGACGTTTTTCCAATCCACAAAGGCTATTTCAGATATCTTAAAGTTCATTATTTCTAGCTCAAAAAACATCACCTTTGCGATTCATGTCTGCTGGGCTTTTAATTTCAGATACCCACAATGCCATTCTTCCTATCCAGACTGAACATTCTGTTCCAGAGAAAAAGTCCAGTTTCAGATATCTAGTTTTCCATGTCTGGATCTTACTTTTGAATATCCAAAATACATTCTGATTAGCAGGAACTGGACCGTAGATAACTGGGAACAGTTCTGTTACGGTTATCCAGAATGTAATCTGAAATTGGAAGCCCAGTGGCTGAATGGAAAAAGTGATTTCATTTGTGTTAGAATGACATGGTGGATATCTGGAATGACAGACGTGGATAGGAAGAATGCAATCGTTAATATTTACTGATAAGAGTGTTTAGACTAAAAGCTTCAAAAGCCATAACTACCACTATAGCTGCGACTTTGTTTACAATACTAATTTAGGATTATCGGGTAATTTGAAATTAGAAATTATTTGATTTTCACAGAAGCACATGCATGCAGACTTTAACGCCTGCATATAGTTCACCCTCCACCTTCCTTCTCTCCCTCCTTCCAGCAATATGATGAGCTTTTAGAGCTCTGGAGGAACCATAGGAAACACATAGTTCATCCTTCGTGTTACAAGGGTTTACAGGAACAGAGTTCACCGAAGAGAGACTGCAACATGCTCCTGACTAATATACTGTATGTAATCCAGAGCTGCATCTAACAAACAAACAATAAAGAAACATGCCAAATGCATGCTGGTATGCATTCATAACTCTCTGATTGTTCCTTCTGTTTGCTCAGCTCTTCGGTTGTATAGTCGTATTTGTGGCGTTATCATTGTCACTATCTTACATTGGCCCGTCAATCTAATATCTCCAGAATCCGGTATCTGATTTCCTTCATTCTATATTTAGTATAAAACTATACCTTCGCTGAAGAATACACAAAACCTCACCCCCTGGCGAGCTGCTGTGGTTCATTCTGATGTACCTTGGCAGAGGTATAGAGTAACAGAGCCAACAGCAGCATGCAGCATATGTACAAGTACTGAAGTGTACTGACTGCTCTTAACACAACCTTTAAGTGGGTTAAAATGTTGGGCGTGTGTGCTGCTGTTAGACTTTGTCTTTAAGTCAAAGCTTCCTCCTTTTCTCCCTCGTGACTCCCACAGCCCAGCTGCCAATCAGACTCCACGGGGGCTCTGTGCTCCCTGGCTGTGCAGCTGGCAGCCTGAAAACCCTCTCATCTCATCTCCTTTCTTCACTCTGTTTTACATACTGGTTTCAATTAAGGCTTTTTAAATCATTGTTTCTCAAATGAAAAATAAAATTGAAGGACTGAAGAGGATTATACGGTGCAGAGAAGTCAAGAGTCAAGTACTTGGAAAAGATGACTGCTGCTTAATCCCAATTTGGGAAGTTTAAAAGTGGATTATTTGATCAGTGCCCAAAACAGTGGGATATTAAACTCTGGAAAGTTGATTTCTAAGGAAACGTTTTGGAGCAGAAGTCACACTTACTCAATTATACTTAGGCTACAAATACACCAACTACTTTCATTCTAAAACTGTCACCTAAATGTACACCTAGCATCTCTGCTATTTATGAAATACCACACCTCTCAAACTGAGGATTTTGGAAACAATGCTGACCCTTTGTCAGTATTAAAAAAAACTCTGGATTTGTTGGATTCAAGGATTCAAGTTTTTTTATTGTCATACTAACACAAGCTGTCGTTTCTCAGGTCCCGTATTAAGCAACAAGAACACACAATTAAAAGAAGAGAACAGTAATATATATATATATATATATATATATATATATATATATATATATATATATATATATATATATATATATATATAAATAAACTGATTGAGTTGTTTATGTCAGTGCAATTGAATGTGCAAATGTACAATGTGCAAGTTTTGAAGTAGTCTGTATAGTATAGTAGTCCATAGTCTTTTAGAAATATGATGAAGGCACCTAGAGTTACTTTAGTTTACTTTACTTCAGTTATTGTAGTTTGGTCTTACCATCACGAGCCCTTCTTTCTTGACTCTTCACTCTAAAAAACAACATGGGTACATTTGAACACACCATGATGATGTTTTATTTACTTTTTGCCTTCATTTACCTTTTTACTGACCACGCCTTGAACACATCATAACGTAACCTTATGACACCTTGTTGAGGTAGCTAACTCGATTTATTCTGCCAAATTTAAACTGGATTTCAACACTGAATTACGATTTCTGACCAATAAGACTTGCGACAAAGTTTGGTTGCGCTTGTCACGACTGCATTGATCATAGGAGTAGGATGACTGTCCTGCAGCAGCAGCTGCAGCTGGAGTTGACAGAGGGTTCCTTCACACCTGGATCGTTTGGAGGAGGTGTTCTGAAACAGGGTTTCCAAGCTTGGCCTGGAGCTATTGGACATATGTGAACAGAGCAATCGCACTCTGATGCAGAACGAAAACAAGCAAGCTGAGATCACCTAGATGAGGTGGTCCCTGCTTGCTTCCAATCGAATCCTGGAGAGGTTTTTTGTAGTGAGAACACAATCAACCTAGAACCAGAACAAATAGCTGACTCATAACACTAGTAGGCCAATAGTTATAGATGCAATAATGCAGCTAATAGGCAATTTGGAGTATAACTGATAATAAGCATAAAAATAGTGATAGGCTAACCGTTACACGTTGCCTCCATCCAATTAGTAGAGGAACTAAAAGCATCAACATACCAGGAACCAACTTCTGTGTTTTAGTGGTATCCAACATTTGACAAATAATGGAGCGACGCCTGCGAGCTTGTTCAGGCAGACAACTCGAGCTGCAATGCCATACACGTCACATGTCCCACTCTCATAACCATCATCCAATCCTGCCCTCTGCCTTTCAAATTGGCGGTCTATTTAAACTGGGGAAAAATCTCCCATCTCTCCCTCTGCCTGTCAACACCTCTGCTGCTGCATGCCTATTGCTGATATTTTCTTCTTCCCCGCCGCCTCCCCAGCTTCCACTTGCAGGCTCCGGGGGTGTTTAGTATGTTTTGCTCATCACTCCTCAAAGTCTGCATGTAAACTTATCTGCAGGGAATGATGAGGCCGGAGCCTGGGCGCCAAACATGAACATGTATTTGCTGCTACAATAAACAATTTAAACGCGAGTTGTCTGACTGAACTCTCATTGGCCCAAAAGTTGATGAAGCACTGACCTCACCACTGCTCCAAGCCAACCACCACTCATTTTGTTGATAAGTTAACAGGCTACCACTGCTTACACGTCAATGAGGCGAGCAACAATTTGGGAAATTCCTGTTTTCGTCTGCACTATAAGGCCCATTGAGCAACACTGTTTACGTAGATAGTTCTGATAAGTTTTTGTTTAAGAAGAGCATTTTTTAATGAAAACACATTTTGTTCATGTCGTCAAAATATCTCAAGCTGGGTGTTGGCCTTGACAGCATAGGTTGCTAAAAAATGTCTGAATAAATACTCATATTTTTAATATTTGCTCTTCTGGGAACCAAAATTGAGTTCTTAAAGTAAAGTCAGAATATAAATTTGTCATAAAAGTAAAAGCAGACTTCACCCGAGTGAATCAGCAGTGTCACAGAGAGGGTAAGCTGCATTTATAACAGCCTCCCATTATGCACTCTGAAGACTTGCTTTTATACTTACTGGCTTCTCTTGAGGTTAAAGTGCCATTTATTCAAAATTTACTAAATCTATTCCAGAAAAAGAGAGAGCTCTCAGTCTGTGCGTCCCGCCACCTATGAAGTTTTAACAGCTGACTTCAGTTTTGATTTGGAATTGGACAGGGACATGTTTGAGGTTTGGTCTAAGCCAGGGTGATGGAGAATCATCACTTTTCATTATCTTTTATTGCTGCTGTGTAGGAGAGAGCGGGCCTGGGTACAGAGTGCTTTTCTAAAGATAGATGACAATGGGAAATCATGCTGAGCAACTGCACTAAAAAAAAACACAGGAGAGGAAATGCTTTGAACGTCTGAAGTTTGTCCAAAGACAATGCTCAGAAGGATATCTGTAGCTTTTCTTTGTTGTACAGCACTTCCTGAAAACGTGGCCGTATGGACGTTGTTGTGAGTGAAATCTAGATCATAAGTACTGTCTTTAAAAGTCAACAACACAAGCTAGTATTTTTTTTTTAATATGGAAAGTCATTATTATATTGTTGTAGTCCTACTGTTTGTTCTGATTACTTCACATATCTAAGAGAGTTCTGCATCACATTTAGGCTTTACTTATTCAACTCCATTCAGGGGGAGTTTTATTATCTCCTGGCTGTGCTAAATACTTGATTCTGATTGTCCAAAACATGGATTAACTCTCAACAGCAGACACAACACCAGGGACAGTCATATCATATGAAATCAATCAGTGAAAGGAGTCCAGCACATTTCACCTCTGCCTGTTGACACTGTGGCAAAAATGTACAGGAGGAGCTTCTGGATTCCAACCTCTGGAAAGTAACTGGGAAAGAAGCTGTGGTGATAATAGCAATAATGTTAAGAGTTGTTACAGTAGCCTCATTGATGTTCACAGGTGTGTCAGTGTAAATAAGAAGTAGAAGGAGAGCTGAATAATGGCAGAAATGTCAACATAACTATTCCTTCAGAAGTCCTGTTCCCCCTCTCAAACTTGACCTACAATGGAAATTTTCAGTTTGATGTGAAGTACAACAAATAAGCAAGACCATGTTTTAACTTGACTGTCATTTAAAAAGTCAGTTCATGTTGATTCTTTTTCTTTAATTTCTGTATCTGTATACTGTAATACATCATTTTAGCCATTAGTTGGTGGCCAGGTAATGAGCAGGATGATATAAAGTGAACGGGTGACTATTTGAATTTGAATCCCTGAAGAGTGAGTGAGACCACCACACAATTTGTATCGGCTCTTCCTCTGACTGCCAGGATTCTAATTTGCATAACCAACTGTTCACTGTATATTATCCCATACTTAGCAAACACTTGCAAAATAGAGCACTTGCATCTATCACATGGTTATTATTTCTAAGATGCAACAGTTATTACCTTTTGTGTGTAAATCTTGCAAAATGGATCAAAATGCAAGTTTGATTTATGTATTTTTCAAGGCTGACACTCAAAACTTCATCAGTAACTGATTCTTTGACCAACATTAGCTTCACCTTGGCTTTTACAGACATTCTGGATGAATTGAACATATTCCTAAAAATGTCTTCACAACAGAAATAACTAATAATCTAGGCACTAGCGATGATCTGTATCATCACGTTTTTTAGGGTTTGAAGGATTGGCTGAATCAAAAAGCCTGTCTGAGTAAAATTTATTAAGTGACCTGATTTAAACTGCACAGTGGACTCATCTGTACTCAAAGTTTAAATCTATTTCTGCCCAGTCCGACATGGAAGACCCATGAACTTCACCTCACTCGTGAGGATTCAACTCACACACAGGAAGACAGACCTCAAGCCAACTTCAAAGTTCAATGCATGTATGGGCCAGTGGCCAAAGCAATCTGCCAAGGGGCCATCCTTCTCTGTCAGTGTACAGAGTGGCTGTGACAGGAAGTAGCCTTGAGGGTAACTAAGCAAGCGAAACACATCTACAGACTTCTTCCAACTCATCTTGATTTAGCAGTTTGACTCTGAGGTCGGGATTCCTCTTAAAGTCAGCTCAGGATCCCCGCGGTGCAGAATAAAAGCCGAGTGAAAGAGTTTTAAAGTATTAAGCTCCCAGCTGGAGACAAATTATCTATTTCTCATAAACTGTTTCTCATGCATCAATGTGTTCAGTAAGTGAAGCCCAAAAAATGTTGTGATTGAAAGTTGTTTTTTTCAGGGAGAGTTTGCAACATTAGCTCTTGACAGCTTTTAAACAAATAAGTCAAATATGCAAATTTCATGAAGGAAAAACAATGGCAAGAAACAGACAGGTGTGTGTGTGTTGTTGGTTGTGGGGGTATTCAGTTTGGGGACAATCTTTAGCAAGCAGGTTTTTTTGGAAACTGGAGCCTCTGACAGGGTGAGCCGGAGTCACAGAGTCTGTCACACTTTCTCTTCCATTTATCATACCTTCAACATCGCCATCACCATATCCCATACAGTGTGATGTTAAAGGTTTACTGTCTTGAATTCAGCACATTTCCCTGTCATAGCTTTCTGATTTTGGTGTCTTTAACCTCTCTGATCATTACTCCGCTGTTTTCTTCTTTCCCACCGTTAACAAACCAACATCAGACACACTTCTTTGGCAGATGGATATGATCACAGTTAGTGCTCCAGAGTATAGGATTGGAGCAGCAAACAAAGCAAAGGTTTACTCTAAGCTCCAACAGTTTGCTATCAAGTAGTTCAGAGATGATAATACAACAATTCCTGACTCAAATGAAGGTTCCACAATTTGCATCAAGCGATGCATCAGAACAAACTTCAAGGCCCATCCCTCTTTGTCTACCCTTGTGTTACATCAACCCCTCACACATCTTCCTCATTTCAATAACATGATCCAAGGGATGGATATCTGTTACAGCTGTGGAGATCTTTTACCCCTGTAAGTGACTAAAAACTTTATTATGACAGACACTGTATTAATCCCTCTCCATATAACCTTGCTGAGTCTGTAAGGAACATCTGTTCAGCTGCAAACAAAAAACTTGAAAATATGAACTGAATTTGTGTCCTTGAACAAAATGCTACCTCCCTGCCGGGCTTTTCAGGTGAGCAACTATTTAAACAAGCTTTTCAATCAATGTCATTAAAAAAGACTCAGCAACAAAAGCCCCAACTCTAACTCACAAAGGAGGTGAACTTCAGCTGAGGAGGGAAGTGCAAAGTCAGCCTGTCTTGTTCCTGTTCTGTTGTAGGTGGGGGGGTTAGTTGTTACTGAGAGATGAATGTGAATGACTTTGCATGTCTTCCAATTTTAAAGGTGACATATCATGCAAAATTGACTTTTTAATGGTTCTCTACCTGAAATATGTGTCGCTGGCATGTCTACAAACCCCCCGAGAATGAAAAAAAATCCTTTCTGCCCCTGTTTTGATTTCTCCACCTTTCTGTAAATGTGTGTGAAACGAGCCGTTTCAGACTTCCGTGTTTTTGTCACGTAACAACAATATCCGGTCTGTCATGGAGTCAGAGCTCGGAGCTTGTTCAGCCCATAGACTGTATAAAATAATACTGAATCCCTCCCCCGTTTTTCATTACCTGCACAAATGTGTGCTAACAAGGAGCTTAGGAGGGAGGCATGCTAGTTGTAGGCTGTCTTAATAAACACAAAGGTCGGTTTTACTCCCCACGTCTGCAGATTTGAAGATATAGTGGATGATTTTTATTTGTCATGGATAAGTGCTAGCGCTAATTAGCATAGCCACATAGCTATATGTTCATAGCTGTAGCTGTAGCTGTGTACCAAGACACACGTCGACATTCTGACAAATAAAACAACAAGAAACACTAAATCTGTGACCAATCCTTCATAAAAGGTCCCGCTGTCTTTCTGGCAGAGGTCGGTTTCACTCCCCACGTCTGCAGATTTGAAGATCTAGTGGATGATTTTTATTTATCATGGATAAGTGCTAGCGCTAGTTAGCATAGCCACATAGCTACATGTTCATAGCTGTGTACCAAGACACACGTCTACATACTGATAAATAAAACAACAAGAAACACTAAATCTATGACCAATCGCTCAGAAAGGTCCTGCTACAGGCGCCTCTCCGTCAGGATCAGATTCAGAGGGTTGAAGTAACGCGATCTCTGAGCAGCCGTGTATATTCAGCCAACATGTAAACATTAGATCAACGTGCTGGAGAGCCGAGGCACATCCACTTCCGGAGGGGGCGTGGTCAGAGGGAAAACAGAGTGTTCTGATGAGGAATGAAGAAGAGGTCTTTTCAGGCAGACCAAAATCTGATTTCAAAGTGTTCTTTTGAGCATAAACTTTAAAGACATGTTTTGGGGACCTCTTAGACCAATATATATTGATGAAAAAAGCGTGATTTGTCCCCTTTAATATTAAACTGTTCTCTCAAAAGAAGTGCATGGTGAATTTGTAGTTTGTAGAGTTATTACAGTTTTAACAATGGTCCAGATCAGCCTGTTTCTGAAATACCTCAGTTCACTCCTGGAGCTGTTCTATTTGAATCAAAAATGCTGTGCTCTTTGACAGTGCTGCTACAATTCATATTCATCACCTGCCATTTGCAGGCCATGATGCATCAGCCTTCTGGAATAAAAAAGACAAATAACAGTGCCACTTTTCCACAAGGGTGATTCCTGCTGAATCGATGCAAAGCTCCGGTTTAGAAAAGGATTCAGGTCAATGCATTTCACTGCCTAGTGAACCTGGTTACCATCAGACTGAGTCAGCTCCAGATTTACCAGCTCATGGCTCCAAAAGAAAGACGAGGAGCTGTAACTGTGCCACACTCAATGAGCTGGATCCCGCACATTCCTGCACTAACTATGTCATAACTAATCCTCACCTCTAACAAAGGCTGCAGAGGAAGTGGCCTCCTGTCATGCAAAGTACACAGCGTAATAAATGTACAGCCATACCCCTCAATATCCCAGAATACACTGGGAGCAGGTCAGCTGTTTGGGAAGTGGTTGTGTACGCTCTCTCTTGCCATGTGTGATAAACCAGTCATAAAACCTTCACCTCTGGCTGTGATATGCCATTAATTCTGATGACAACAGATGCACATCAGGTCTCACAGGCACCTCTGAAGCAGTGAAGCTAAAGAAAGCTAAATGCTTGCACAGAGAAAGCAATAATTTACATATCTGTGAGATGGTGTTGCTACACCACAGAGATAACTGCTGCTGCTATGCGAAGTGTAATGTGGTGAGCTGTTAGAACTCTACAACAAATCCATATCATCAGTGTTGGATATCAAATTTGGAGGTTCTCTTAAAAAAAACACATGAATAAACGGCACTCTCAACAAGTGAAAATGACCTTATCTATCTAAGCGAGAGGCAGACAAAGCGGGTGAATGGCCTTAAGTATTTTAGTATTGAATTATTTTGAGTCTTTCAAACTTTCACAGACTTTGTTTCTCTGATTTAGAATTTTTGTACAACGCATCTCAGACTCAAGCCCACTTAGTCTCAGCGGTACCTTTTGAATCACAGCCGCCTACACAGTAAACAAATACAAAGGAATGGTAATTATTGGCAAGTGAAATCATTACCTCTGCTGCCTTCGGGAAGATGAAAGACTTAAGTGCACCAGGTAATGGATTGCGCCTGCGAGCTAGTTCAGGCAGACAACTGGAGCTGAACTGATTCATACTGGCACGTCATCCTCACGATCAGCTGATGTCAACATCCTCTCATTTGGCGGTCTATTTAAGCTGCAGGACTTCCTGTCTCTGCCTCTGCCTTGTTGGTGCTACTGCATTCTCCAGGGAAACTCCAGTGCAAACTTTCTAGGGATGGGCATTTCAAGCCAAAATACTATTTGATAATCATTGGCATCTATTCGAAGAGTATTTGAATACCCCACCACCACCACACACACACACACACACACAAACACACATACTAACACACCTGTCCCATTAACAGCCCGTTTGTGTGGCAGTCACGTTAACCAGCAGCAGGACGAGGTGCTGCTAGGAGCGAGCACTGAAGGCATGTGTCTTGATCTTTATGTTGGTGTTTCTGTGACGCAGTGTGGCGTGTGTGTTTACATTTTACAACCATGCTCAGTCTCTGGAAATACGTGTGTAGTAGTGTGAGATTCAGAAACGGAGAGAATTGACGCAACTGTTTTCTTCTTCTTTGCTATTTAATGCAGTTAGCATTCTTCTTTGTCTGTTTGCTAATGCTGTTAATGCTGTTAATGCTGCTAATGCTGTTAGCAAACAGCTTTAAGATGCTCTGTAGCCACCGTCTGGCGGGAATACGGTATTAGAACCAGGCACCGGTAAAAACGATGAAAAATTGTCATTTTAAAATGAGAAAATATTCGAAGTAACTCTTCGATTTTTACTAAGTGAACTAATATTCAAATATTTGAAAATCATTGCATATCCTGAAATTTTCAAACCAACCTTGTCCCCACCTGTAGGCTACGAGGGGGTTAGTCCTCTCTCATGACTTCTCAATGCCTGCATTTAAGTTATTCTGCAAGGAGTAATGAGGTTCGGAGCCTATACGTCAAACAATACTGTATGCTGTAATAATAAACTTCAGCTTAACATTACGTGAGTTGTCTGTCTGACTGAAATGAACTGGGGTGCCTAGGTAAAAGTTACTTTTATCCCTTTTTGCCCAAGAAAGTTTCAGGGCCGGTACGGAGCCAGCGCTCTATTGAGAACTGTTTTTTTGTGTTTCGACTGTGAGTGAACCGGCTCCCAGCCGGGAAAACCGTCTCCAGAGCGGCTCCAACTCTTTGCTGGTCTAGATCAGTGAACCGCTTACGTCAGGCCAAGGGGAGGGGGGCGGGGGGCGGGGTTGCCTGATCAAAAACACAAACCAAACGTGTTTCCTCCATTGTCCTGCAGCGAAAAAATAAAAGAGACCAATGGATTCCAAGGCAAAGCAGTGGTCGGCCGAGGATACAAGCTGCCGTTGTCCGCCATCATTGTTGTTGTGAGGGAAGGTTTGCGCTAGTGCTGCTCGGAAAAGTGGTCACGTAAATCTGATGTCATGACATGCCTCTTCCACGGGCTCGAGCCGGTGGAAAAACAAACAAGTGCCGTGCTGGTTCTTTTTGAATATAAGCTTCTTATGATGAGTAACCCGAAACAACACGGGAACTCCCTGTCACTCGGGATTGTTTCCGTTTGTGCGACGCTGCCAATGGCTCAGATGTTTCAGACAAAGCATGTTTTTCCAAGAATGTTCCACCAAGTATTTAGAGGACCGTAGCAATCAGTCATCACTTTGAGGATGTTAAAGTTCTTGCTCAGTGCTGCCATGTGGCTGATTTCCATCAATATTTAATTACTTGAAATGTTTCCTGACAAAGACATTCAGCAGCTCATTACTGAAAATGGATTTGTGAATTCCAACCCCAGACTGCACTCATCGTTCATCACATACAATACACTGAAATCACTTCTATTCATCACAATGCATTATGGGTAAACCACAACGTTTATGTTTAGGAACGCTTAGATAAACGCACGCAAAATCACAAATCTAGTGACACGTACTTAACGTTAAAAAAGGTTGTTATGGTTGAACTTTTTGTGCAATAGGAATCTAAATGAACCTCCCAGACGTTTCAAAGCTTGTGCAGAAAGCAGCAAATCTGAGCAAAAGGCACAACAAAGCAGTAAGTGCAAACAAACACAACAGGAGGCCTGCCACGATCAAAGTGGTTATTTTCAGGTGGTTTCATGGAGTGCTCTCCTCATAGCCACCTCGTTTTTAAGTTAAAGAAATAAATGGTTTGGGGCTATGGGAAGATCAATATAGGATATTTTGCCTGTCACTGACTCTGCAAAGTGCTCATTTCCTGCATTTTATGAATAGCAGAGCAGATATGAGGCCAGAGAAGAGTCACTCTGTTATCCACTTTAAAGAGAAAGCTGAAGAAAACAAGGTATGTGATATATTTACACAAAAAGACTGGGATCTGGGACTGATTTAGATCAATAGAACACTTTGTTTTAAACATTTCAATGTGTGGTTTAGTCTAAATATCAAGTGCCATGGATACGATCTACCTGAGCGCAGTGGTAATTGCACACAGGTCTATTATTTAGCAGTGACGGTGGTGTTAGAAATGAGGAGAGAGGTTCATGTATTCAGAGGCTGTAAAGGGGAAGCCTAGGCTGAGCCTGTTGACGCTGCAGAGGGGTGGATGGGCACACGAGCGAAGTGATTAGCATCCATCACTGTCTGTTCCTCTCAGACAGCGAGAAGGCCGTGACAGATGACGGGGACACAATCAGGGGTGAAACAGCAAAGCATGGCAGGAGAGAGAAGCCTGGGAGGGAAGAGGATGAGTCTGCTGCCCGCTCAAAGCAATGATAAAGTTAGGACATCAGCTTTTAAAGGTCAAGATAAGGATGGGAAAAATGTGTGCTTTGTTGAGATGACAGAAGTCTGAATAGCAATTGTCTGTGTGTGGGATAGCTTGAGGAGGTGCATTAGTCAAACCTATGAACTGTCAGCTACAGATACAGTATTCAAATATGTACTCAGGGTTTTGAGAGTGGAATAATTCGGCTGTTCAGAAACAAAGCTTTAACCTCTTTTCTTTACTAAGCATCACAACAATCTCCTCTATCAGCCTTTCATCCGTCTTTAAACAGGCCTGTTGGCTGTCGGCTAAATGACCAGACACTTTAATATCACCAGCCAGCATTCTGAGTGTTTCATGTCTCATCACGCAACATCAGGTCTTAGTCATTAGACGTCTGGAACCAGAGAAGAAACTAAGCTAAGTAAATACTAGCTCAGCTCACAGCATCCAAAGCCCTGCTGAAGCTGCTTTCTCTCCTCAAATCTGCCTATTTTTACTGGTATTGAATACTGACATTGTTTGTATGTGAAAGATGAACAATGAAAGATGAAAATGAATGAAAGAATCTAAACATAAACAAAAGATGAGAAAATACAACAAGGTGGCCTGGCAACAGCCCACAACTTTAGAAATGTCTTAAAACCATGATGTGACTTGGGATGTTCCAATGCAACCATGCAACTTAAGTTCAACCTGACTAGTCTGCTGGATATCAGTCTGCAGGTAACAATGTCAAATTGGTTTACCGAGTGTGGCTACATTAGCAGAGCTAATGGTAGTAGAGCACTTCAGCATTATGGCAGTAGCCATTGGAGCTACAGCCCCAGATTATGCAGGTGGCTTTACTACTACAACATACATTTGACATTAAAGGTTTATAATTATAAAGCTATTGATAGGGGGTAAACCTACTGATAATTCCAGTGTAGACAAGCGAGAGTGACAGTGTTTATTTGTTGCGCACACACGTCCCTAGATGTGAAGATGGCAGAAGGCATTGTAAGTCTGCCAAACCCTACCAAGGACGCAGCCTTAGATAAACAGAAGTGCATAAACAGGAAAATGTTAGTCATCTTGGGTTCTTCAGGGTCTTCTGAACTTATGATTCATATCATCATCCTCACATTTTAAGGGGGGGAAGCCTTTGTTTTCATATTATTCATTAATTCAATTGTCATTGAGGGCAAACATCAGTCTGGATGGCACTCCCACATCTGACAGCACGGTCAACAGCATCGTTCAAAATATGCGAATGCAAACGCAGGCTGTTTGCACTGCGAGCAGGGCTCTGAGTCCAACCATTCCCTCATATTTTGTTTCCCCCCTGAGTACTGAGTACTGGAACTCCTTTTGTCACAGTACTGTGACTAAAGACCTCAGCTGAGTGTCTGGATTGTCTGACTTCTAATTTTCCTCCTGACAAGGGAACTTTCAAAGCAGTGTTTCTAAAGTGATTAAAGAATGGGCTGCTGCTGGTAAATGACAGTCTATTAAAAAGAGACAAAGCTGTTAGAGCTCCATTTGTTTCTGTTGGCACTCGTTCATTCTCTAAAAAGCTCCACTCTGCCAGACTGTAATTAAAAGTTTAAGGTCAATATCACAACAGATCAATGAAGGTTAGGTGCTGACATACAAATATTACAGTACCATTACTTTTGATTTAAAAACAACACTAATTACCACATTGCCTATTTTCTCCGCTATTCTTTAGTTAGTTAACTTTGCCTGTTGTGCTGTTAAAAGTTTTGTTCACTTCATCCTCGATATTATCTCATCTTATGACGCCTTCTGTTTGCTACTTTAATATTGTGTTTATTTCCTTGACAGGCAGCCAAGAGATTTACAGACAAAAACTGCCAAGTAGCACACGCAGGCAGCCAGCACAGAGGATATATTAAACTGTGAATGAGATTTCAGTCTCAGACAGTCCTAAAACAAAAAGGACATTTTTAATATAAGAATATAGGGAACAAAATATACAGATCATGGAAAAGATTTGACAGCACACATGCTGCTTTTAAGAATGTGTCTTTGTGTAGTTCAGTATATCTCAGTCCACTAAAAAACCCACTGCCCACAACAAATTCATCCATACTCATGCCACCCCCCTCCGTTGACCACTGTTTGTCTCAAATTGAAGTCTTTTCGATGAAACCAGCTCTCCACAAGGTTTATTTTATTTAAACCTAAACCACTGTTTCTTCAGACACATGATAATGACACCATGAGGGGGGATATGCGTTAAAAAGTGGCGTCACTAGACAGGTCAGTCTTGCTGTGTATTCAGCATGCTTTGTGCATGGAAGCAGTCCAGTATCATAACACAGCAAAACAACTCTTCCTGTATCTTGTACTAGTACATTGGTTGCACAGTTGTACAGGACTCAGCTGACTTTTTGGATGACAAAAAGGTATTAAAAGTGCGTCTTACACACACCCAATTTCATCAATCAATCAATCAATTTAGAAAGCGCCAATTCACATCAAAGTTTGAGATTTGAGTGGGTCCTATGATGTGACATTATATCTTCAATCAAATAATGTTTTTCAATCAAATTGCTAGTGAACAAACATACATTGATTGACTAATAAAGCTTTTCAGTAAAGATCGAAGTCAAGCCAACAGGTGTTAAACACTGACTGTATACAGAATGGACATGGTGTCTTCATGTCATTATGATAATTAAAAAATAGCTAAACAGTGTTTTTCAGGTTGACATGTTATCAGGGTGAATTGCCCTTTGACCTTTTGGGTAAAATATTTGCCCACCTACTCGTTGAATCCTATCAAGCATTTATGAGAAATTTGGCAGGTTTAGTGAAGGGATTATTGGGTTATGGACAAAAATGCTTTGTGAGATTACAGTAACTATAAGCTTTCACTCTGGAAATGTAATAAATGTGTCTTTGAGTCCAAAACAAACAAAATGATAGTAGATTTCCGAAGATCCAGGCTCTGTCATCAGCTAGTTAACATTAGAGGGGTGGACATCGACGTGGTGCCAACCTACAAATATCTAGGTGTACACCTGGACAACAATTTGGACTGGTCCATTAACATAGGCTGTTTCCGAAACGGCCTGCTACATACTACTTACTAATGTAGTAGGCAGTAGGTATTGCCTACTACATACTGCGTTTGAATTTAGTATGTAGTATGACTGTTCTGTTCGATCTGTCATGCAGCATGCTGAGCCAGACTTCGCTGGATTTCCGGTTTCGGAAAGCGGAAGTAAACAATGACGAAGCCGATAAATAAAATGCTTATTTAGCATCCATTTATGATTTAAAACGTAAGGAAGTGGTTTATATGTAATTTGATAACTTTCACAGCACCCAAAAACGGATTTCCTCCCGTCAAAAAATGAGGAAAAAGAAAAAGCAGAACGAGCGCTGTGCATTATGGGAAACAGTACGCGAGGCAGACCGGTCCGATTTTTCACGAATCAGTAGACATCCGGGGAGTTTTGGCATACTGCAGATTTTGCTCTTGTTCACATACTACTTACTACATACTGAATTTTGGACATATCAGTACGTACTGCTAGTATAGTAGGCGATTTCGGAAACAGCCATAGATGCACTCAACAGGAAGGGGCAGAGCCGCCTCTTTTCCTTAAGGAGGCTCAGATTCTTAGACATCTGCAGAAAGATGCTGCAGATGTTTTATCAGTCTGTGATGGCAAGTGTGTTATTCTATGCTGCAGTCTGCTGGGGAAGCGGTATAAAACACAAGGATGCGAGGCGACTGAAAAGAGCTGGCACTGTGATTGGAACCAGGTTGGACTCACTGGGAGCTGTGGTGGAGAGATGCACACATAAGAAGCTAGAGGTCATTCTAAATTACACAGATCATCCACTTCACAACTTCTTTGTGGACCAGAGAAACAGCAGCAGTGGACGGCTCATCTCTCTGCGCTGCAGGACTGAGAGACACAGAAAATCATTCATCCCTGCAGCCATTAGGCTTCAGAAATCTTCAGAACCAATGGGAGATGAGCTGACAGACACCTGAATTACTTGCTTTATGAGATTTTTATAATTTTATCTGCCAGACATATGAATGTCCCCCTTGGGGGATGAATAAAGTACATTCTGTTCTATTCTACTCTATTCTAAGTGGATGTTTGAGCAAAGTTTGAATGTGTTCCTGAGAGAGTAAAGGGAAAATATTTGAGTTTAAACACTTCCGACGACTGTCAATGGCACTCTAGAATCTCCCCTTTTGTCCCAAACTAAAAAAGTGTGAGAGGCTCTCTTACAGTGCAGTATGGGGGTTTAAGGGCAGGTGAAAATGACTTCTATTGACGAGTGAATTTACACCCCAAGAATCAATACTATACAAAACAAAGAGGGTTATATTAAGAATAAGATTATATTCTTGTTGTTTAGTATCTACACTGTATTTTTTTGGTCTCTGTTATCAACTTTCAGCTGCCATCATTGTGTAGATGACACAGACAAGTGAGGGGTCCGACTAAAAGTGTTCCACAGAGGAGGAGATTAGGGCACTTTCACAGTTTGAGGCTCAATCTCCTCTCTTTTTCGTGAAAGAACTGTCGGCTTGACTTTGGTTCGTCCTCACTAAGATGTAGACAGAGGAGAAAATCTCACAAAGAAGAAGTATTTATCTCTTCAGTCATGATTGTGAGGAAAGTGCAGCGCATAATTCAGCTACAATTTAGTTCTGTAGTTCTATCAGGAGAATGGTTTTAGCCGCTGTAGTCTCTATCCAGCCAGCCTCCATCTGAGTGGTCCCCCTCCAGGTCTGTATCTCTGCAGCAGCACAAAGAGCTAAAACCGGACCGCCGTTAGTAGAGCAATTACACACTAGATTTCCTCACTGGCCTCATTTTTGGCCATACTGCCAGACAAGCTTTACAAGCAACCACCAACCAAGCTGGTGAGCTGGATAAAGCAAACTGACAAGAAGCCGAAGCCAATCTCCATTTAAACCAATCAATCTTCCAATCTAGCATGGGGTTTTGTTCTTTCTAAATCTGAAGGGCATTAGGACAGAGTGACAGACACACGGCAACAGAGCATGAGTGATGTTGTCTTTTCAGAAAGCAGATTAAAAAACTGACTTCGAGAGCACGCTAAGATGCCATATTTTAAAATGTGTCAGTCTTTGTGAACCCCAGAGTAACTGGAGCAGTCTCAACTAAACTGTGGTGGCAGACTTTGACTCTTACATTTTGCTTAGTGTCTCTGTTTTCAATCAAACTATAAATGTTTAACACTCATATTTTTTGTTGCTTTAA
The DNA here is from genome assembly GCF_009762535.1 of Notolabrus celidotus. Classification (NCBI taxonomy): domain Eukaryota; kingdom Metazoa; phylum Chordata; class Actinopteri; order Labriformes; family Labridae; genus Notolabrus; species Notolabrus celidotus. The sequence goes on along the minus strand of NC_048281.1, from coordinate 7,110,397 downwards.
TACTTCTCACATGAAGTGATAATCTAATAAGTGTGGTTGTAGAGTTTCTCCATCCAAAACAATACATCAGCAGAAAACCTACAGGTTTTTATGAATCCTGCTAGTATCAGCCATGAGGACAAAACGTTGTGTCAACAGAAAACCATCTAAACAAAAAAGGAGTCATCCTGGTTGCTATCTTATTTCCACATTTCACCAGAAGAGCTCTTAACATAGACACCTCAGGTTTAGAGTAGAATATGTATAATATCTTAAAAGCATATTTGTCCTTCCCCTCAGTTCAGCAGAGTTTTTGAGTGTCATCTCATTTTGTACATTTTCCAAACTTAACCCTTAAAGACCTAGACCATTTTGGGGGGGCGCCAGACTCTCCTGTATTTATCTTATTTTTCTAACCTATTGAAGCACTCAGCATCAAGTGCCATACATCATTTTATTCAGGAGAACCTTATCTTTCGCTGTGCTGCATTTAAAGTACCAGTTTTACTTTAGTTTTGTCTGATAATGGATGAGAATACTGAAGTTTTTTAAAAATCGTCTGGAAATTTAGGTCATTTTTTACTGTGAACTCAGACAAAACATCAGGAAGTTTTGTTTTGTTTTGTTAGAAAGTTGTACTTAGGTGTTTTAGACTTCCAAATGAGTTTTTGTCACTATCAAACCTTTACTGAGCAAGCTACAGCCATTTATTATAGTATTTTCTAAGGCGGAAAAATCAGGTGTATTCTTATGTTTGATTTACTGACCCTGTGGATGTGTGTAAAAAAGGTCTGAGAGTAAGTAGAGATGTTATTATATCATAAATTAGGACACAGAGATAAAAGTGACTTTTCAGATTTACATTTTGATCATGAACACATGCAAACATGGTCACAAATACAGGAAACTGTGTTCATAAATGAATTGAAATACACTTAGTGCAAATAATCAAATTGCAAATAATTTTCACTAACTATGAACATAATGAGAGAGATGTAAATTATTTGGTAAAAATGAGCAAAAAGTTCAGACGATCTTCACCAACTATACACATAAATTACAGAAACATAATATACTATATATGTCCTGGAAAGGATCGATGCAGCTGCTGCAGTCCTCCTCTCTGCCCCAGCTGTGTCTGCGTCAGAATCAGATGACTCCTCGGCAAAATCGCCAAGCTGGTCATTTGATAAAATTAGAAACAGTGCCTCTTCTGTTGTGTACCTTTGTGTTGTCATTTTTATTTTGTGTTGAGTTCAAATAACGTGCAAATCTGTTCGATTTTGCTGTCCGGTTTTGTATACGGATTCTCCGTCTTGTTTTCCGCTCTTTACATTCAAATTTCCCCCCCAAAACACGTTTATTGGTGGAGTAGATGGTTGACATGGTGAAACACATCCTGGACATTTACATTTTGAACCAATCGATACACAGGGGTGGGACTAAGCATCTACACCCATTGCCACTTGGCTCAGAGGAAGAAACTACGTAGGTTTCCCTGACGAATCAATGCTGCTAAATTTGATGGCGTCATCACGGTCACCACACAGCCGCTGGATATGCAAATGAGAATGTGGTATCAATGGAAAGCTGAGAATGTCCGCTGTAACTGAGTTTTTAAAGCTTGTTGATAGGATCAGTGGTTCAAAAGTTATTAAACATTTAAGAATAAGAGCTATTTGTGGCCGCCGGCAGCCGTCTGTCTTTGAGGGTTAACTGTTCAGTAATGCTGCTCTCTTTACTTTCATTATCCAGCCACAGTATGCAGCTTTAAAAGGCTCTTGAAGTTTCACTGTACAGTAACTTATACCAATTCAGTTCAACCTGGTGCAGAGTTAAGTTGCAGAATAGCTCAATATTGGTGTTGGTGGAGCCCAAAACATAGCTAAAAAAATTGTGAATTCTGGATTAGCGTCCAAACTAGGGATGTAAACAATTGATCGATTAATTGATTGTTAAGAAATGACTTGAAACAAACATTTTTGTTTTCAATTTTGCATCAGGTGGGACAAACATCATGTGGTCTCATATTTCATTCAGCTATCAGGGAGGTGTTTTACATTTAAAGCATGTTCTGATGTGAATCAGCTGACTGAAGGTGTTGAGCACAGTGGAGATGTTCAGCTGTGGGCTGCGACTGAGTGACAGGTCTCCACAAACGCTTTTTTTCTCCGCCGCTTGACTGATTATGACCCGGTTGATCCGCTCCCGGCTGACACCTGACCGCTTTCACATGCTTATTTTTCTCAATAAGAACGAGTAGACAGAGATGGGGACACTGTGAGTCTGAAATATGATTCTGTTCAGTTCCCTTGTTGAAGTCTGAGCCTTCACTTTTATGACTGTATGTCCGCAGAGGTTATGATCCTGCTCCACACGTTGATATTCAGGGTGTTTACATTTTGTACGCCTCAGTTTGGTCCATAGCTATTCAATACCGTCAGTTATATACATTGTGTTGCGAAGGAAATTCAAATTAGTGGAAAAAACACATTTGGCATTGTTTTTGGCGGAAAACATTTTTTTTAAATGTAATGATTAATCGATAATTGATCGTAAGCATTTCCAAAAATCGATCACAGAAAATACTTGAAATGTACATCCCTGGTTGAAACATAAATGCTGTTGCTGCTCAGTGTCTGCTAGCTGTCGTTATACCAACCGTGAAATACTTTCTACGTAAACATATACTAATTTTGTAAATATGGATGAGGCACAACAATTTAGTTTGCTGTTTTACATCCAAATCTAAAATAAGCTATTTACTTAACTGTCTCAGAAATAAGAAACATGGCTCTTTATTAGGAAACACTGAAATTCAAAATTGATTATGTAAGGATGCAAAACAAACACTTTGCAGTATCATGTTGTCATCCTCCGTGGGAGGGGCCAGGTACTTTGATATGGCTCAGAAGTAGAATCACTAAACCAACTCACAAGAGTTGCTCGACTCCTGTGTGAAAAGGATTCAAATTAATGGACCGCCTTAAAACATTGACTGACAAGAAAAATATACAGATGCATATAACAAGCCATATGCGTATTATCTTTAAAGTTTTTGGAAATAAGTACACAAGTCTATTACAAGGTTTTTTTTTAAAATAAATTCAAACCATCCATAGGTTTGAGGTGGTGCACTAATGCTTAAACTTGCTTGTAATGCAAGAATAGAACAAACCAAGATAAAGTGGTAGAGACACAAAACTGAGACAGTCAAGTAACTGTGGATGTGATAAAGGTGTTTTATGCTGCAGTCAACTTAAAGCCCAAACAAAAGCTATGGAACAACACTAAAAAAAAGTGTTTGTGCTGGGAGGCGGCATCGTAATGAGCCCAAATAAATCTAATTAGCTTTAAAGTGAATGATCTTTATGGAGGATGCTTCTAGGCTGATGGTGGGGCGGAAAATAAATAATGTACTTGAAGAGTATTTACTCCAGACTGCAGCCTTGGCAAAACATCTACCACACATAAAATGCTATTCAAGCCTGCAAGGATGAGATATGCAGTATACCCAGAGAGGGAACAGAGAAATCAGCCTCCCTGCTAAAGTGCTAAACAATACCAATAAAACACGTATAACTCTTGCCAATTCATTACCAGAAGGAGGACAGAACAGTCATGTTGTCTCAAGCGGATAAAGAATACCAGCTGTGAAGCACTGAGGCCTACCCCTTGAAATTAATGGCACTCATGAAGAAATAAAAGAGCCGTAAAGGCGGTCTGTTTTCGCCCACCATGGCTTCTTGAATTACCAGGGGACGCTGTGGATGGGCGCATGCTACTGATTTCTTTGTTGGTGTTGGATCAAGAAGACATGCGTTGTAAAGCCTCAGCCGATTGGAACACCAACGCTGACAGTGTTAGTCTGTCTCCCTGTCTGATCTGCTCAGGGCCGTCAGCTCTAAATGCTGTTTGTCAGCTCGGTAAATGCTGAACACAAACTGTGATGGTGTGATGACATGCAGATATCTGAAGCCTTCATCTGCGCCACACTGTGCGTTTCAGTAATGCGACATAACAAGAGATGCAAGGCAGCACAGGAAGGCCTTTTAATGCCCGATTATGTGAATAGATGGGATACCCAGGCTTTGTAGCCAACTGCTCTTTCATAAAACAGAAATGTCACAGTATAATGTTCGCATAAAACACATTATGCGCCTGCCACCTGCAAATTTCCAACCAGCCAGCTCACCGCAGAATCTGCTTCAGCAGTCCTATCTTGCAGAATTTAAATATAGTTCAGCCATCATTTACCTCAACCAGGGGCCATTTCTTCAGAGAATACAAAGGCACAAAACCATAGACACACATTTCATCAAACATTAACTAGGGTTGGAAAAATTGCTTCCATTATTTCCACAATGCTGATCACACAAAGAATGCTTCTGCTTTCTTCTGTCTAAATGTGATGTAGAGTCTTAGTCATGGCACAATGCAGAGTTTCACAGAGCATGTGATGTTTATAGACCCTTCTTACAGGAACAGGAACAAAATAGATGGAGGGAGGGGAGATTGTTCATCACACAGGTCATCGTTCTACCACCAAAAGACAAATACAATAGTCAGATGTAACAGAATTCTCTCCAAGGGTTTGAAGATATCACATCCAAAAGAGTGGAACAGAAATTATGTCACATTGATCTCGACCTTTGATCACCAAAATAAATTCAGTTCATCCCTCAGTGCAAGACAGAGTTTCTCTCACCATGGCAGAGATATAGTCATAGATTGTATAAAACATGGACACGGTCTCTGTGACGTTGACCGCGCCATGTTGAATTGCTGACTCCTAACTTTTGATCAACCTAGACACAAGCAAAGAGGAGCCAGCCCCACGTGTACACTCAATTAACTTTTATTTTTGTTATACTTAAGCAAAGACTTCTTTTTTCAGTACCGGAGGTTGCTCCTTGAATGTATTAGTCATAAGAATAAGACAGATAAAATTACAGGAGTGTTTCTCTTAGGGGTTAGAAAAACATCTCTGCTTTATTTTTCTATAAATGTCAGAGGTGTTTTAAATGCCTCTGACAAGACAGGAAGACATTTTACAAAATGGCAAAGCTGTCTCTAAAGACGTACAAATACTTCTTGACATTTCTGTACAACAAATCAAAGCAACGTGTACATCAACACCATTCTACATCTGGTGTAAGCTATAACCAGCAGGCAGTGTTGGACATGTCCATATGTCGAGAAAGCTTTACTCTAGGCGGGGAAATCAGCAGACAGAGTTTGGTTGACTCTGCAGCTCAAACACAGCCACACACTTTCTAACAGTGAAGCTGAAGGTCAAAACAACAGCACAGCAAGAAGGAAAGTTTACAGTTACTTGTTAAACTTCCAAAAGTTGAACATAGTAAGCAAGTTTGGGCTGTTTTCCAAGTTGAATGACTCCAGCATATCAAGCCAATGAAATTTAAGAGCAGGAGGCATGTGAGTAGGGATGGGCAATGATTTTCTAATATTCGTTCACTTTGTAAAAATCAAAGAGTTACTTTGAATATTTTCTCATTTTAAAAGTACAATTTTTCATCATTTTTACCATAGCCAAGGGATGGGTGGATTCACATTTGAACCGATACGGTACTGATGCTCGGTACCTGGGAATCGGTATCGGTACTCATGTACACATTTTCGGTACTTATGTGTGTTTATGTGGTAACAAATGTTAATTTGTTAAATAATAAAATCTCTTTTTTTTTTTATTTAACGTATTAATTTAATTTAACATGAAGTGAACAGAAACAGGATTATTGCGGCTAATTGCTCTTTCGGGAGTTTATCAATGAACACATGTGAATGCCGGACGGGAAAAAGTCAGTTCTCTGTCTCTTTATAAGAACAGGACACACAACTTACTTGTTGGGCATTCAGGCACACAGGAACGGTTCTGAACAGGGCAGGTAGTTGGAGCGAGAGAGTCCGTCTCAACTTAATCCTCCTGCAGCTCTGCCTCGCGGTGAGTGCGCGCGCATGTCAGCTGCAGGCTCAGTTTGGTGTGCTCTGGCGCAGATGCAGAGAGCAGAGACATCCACCCGATCAGTCTCGAACTTTACCACAGGGCAAAAGTATGGAAAAATGCCTACTCTTCAACTCCCTCACAGTCACAAGGATGCTTTCAGGTACCAAAACATGGTACCGTTGGATTTTACGTGAATTGGTACTCGGTAGTACCTCCGGAATTTGGTCAGTACCTTTAAAAGTACAGAATTCGGTAACCATCCTTACCGGTGCCTGGTTGTAGTGGCGTAGAATTGCATATGGACCGTTGGGACGTGTCCCCACCAATCTCAAGCGATGGCTGAAATGTCCCCACCAATGTTAAGGTTGAAGGGGAAAAAAATGCACTTCATGCTTCATGCACAGCCTCCCAAATATGTCTTTGAGACCGGTCTGTTTTTTGGTTGGCTTACCAAACCAACCGACCAATGTAAAAATACGGTATTCCCACCAGACGGTGGCTATAGAGCGTCTTAAAGATGTTTTCTAACCGCATTAGCAAACAGAAGAAGAAGAATGCTAACTGCATTAAATAGCAAAAGCAGAAAACATTCGCAATGATTTTCTCAGTTTCTGAATCTCACACTACTACACACGTACTTCCAGAGACTGAGCATGGCCGTAAAATGTAAACACACACGCCACGCTGCGTCACAGAAACACCGGCGTAAAGATTGAGACAGACGCTGTCAGTGCCCGCTACCAGCAGCACCTCATCCTGCTGCTGGTTAATGCGCCTGCCACACAAACGGGCTGTTAATGGGAAAGTTGTGTGGGGATTGGGGATTATTCGACTAATCGGCAAATAGATGCCAATGATTATCGAATAGTATTTTGGCTTGAAATGCCCATCCCTACAAATGAGATGCTTTGGAACATCCCTCGTCTTAAAGCTGTCATTTAAGGTTTTATACTTATTTAATTATATTGGATTTCATTGCAACCAGCAACAAAGTGTTTGCATTGAAAAGTTTGAACAAAATGAAAGAGTGGAGTTTGCCTTCTTGTCTGAGAGGATATAGCTTATTCTGCACTGCAGTATGAGTAAGCCATGAGTCAAATAAGCTGCCACCGGGTCTTGATCACGCCCAGAGCAGCAGGAATACACGAATGCAAGAATATATTCCTTCCTCAGCCAACAATATGCCTCACCCTGTGCCGGGTTTAATAAGTCTGATTTCCACAACAAATTAAAGGTCAGTTTCTGTGAGCATGTCTTGAAGCTAGCTGTCAAGATAAGGGGGAAGGTGTGAGAAACGATGCCAAACATCAAAACAGCAAACCAATTAAGCATTCAGCCCACATGTCTGCTGTGACGAGCAATAGTCACTGGCATTATCAAATTTTGATAGCTCCGAGAGCTAATTGTGAGAAGCCATGTTTCCCATCCCATTAGCTTATCTCCTCTAAGAAGCAGAAGCAAAGTCATCAGGAAATTGCAGAGCAGAGAGACAGTATTTAATCAAAATGTATAAAGTTATCAATGCCAAAACATTGGCAGGCAATTCTTATTTATATCCATCCTAAGGCCACCATTAACCAGCAGAAAAATACACATCACAGGTTCATCATATCAAACATGAAAAAATATAATGTTGAAAATAAACAGAGAAAAACCACATGACAATGAAAACACAGCTACAGCTACACATCCTGAAATGTGTGATGTGTCAGTTTTCATAGCGTCATAGCTTTTAGCTCTGGCGTACAGACAGGAAGGTGAGACAATGTGAGCGAGGGAGGTAGAAACAGCACACAGCATGCAAACTCACACACAGAGCCAAAGACGTAGACCACATTAAATCAAATCAGCGGCTGTGATTTGCTTCAAATCAAAGGGAGGGCTGGAGTCGCAGTATGAAAGCAATAATGTAATGAGGCTGATGGAAGCTCTCTTCTCGTCAGCCCCCCCATTCATTTTCCCCCCGTCATCAGCTCCCCTTGTCTCTGTTGTGATTTACTTACGAGATCAATCTGACCTACCCAAGACACAGTGAGAGACATTTCCTGCAAATGTCAATGGGCAACAGACGGTTGGGAGCACAAAGGCCCCTTTTGTGTTAATTCACCTATTCCTCAGCTGTCGAAGCAATTAATGTTTAAAGGTTTAAGGTAAGACATTTGAGAATATGGCTCTTTCAGGAGAGCCGTGAATCACTCAAACATGCTGCACAGCTCTTTCATGTGTGGAGCATATTTCCAGAATGTTTGAGGAGGGGTGTGAAGGTACATGTATTCATACCAAACCATTTCAGTACAGATCTTTCAGTTCGATGCTGATTTGTACCAATCTGCAGGTCTGGTGATGCAAGCACTGCTAACGTCAGCCACAATTGGGAAACCAAATTGACATTGTTAACCCGTAGAAGCTGTGGTCTGGCTTGATCTGGAAGGCATCAAAGCTAATCAGGACAATGACTGCACATACAGTGGGGCAAAAAAGTATTTAGTCAGCCACTGATTTTGCAAGTTCTCCCACTTAGAAAGATGAGAGAGGTCTGTAATTTTCATCAGAGGTACACTTCAACTATGAGAGACAAAATAAGAAAATCAAGGAAATCACATTGTAGGATTTTTAAATAATTTATTTGTAAATGATGGTGGAAAATAAGTATTTGGTCAAAAACAAAAGTTCAACTCAATACTTTGTAACATAACCTTTGTTTGCAATGACAGAGGTCAAACGTTTCCTGTAAGTCTTCACCAGGTTTGCACACACTGTAGCTGGTATTTTGGCCCATTCCTCCATGCAGATCTCCTCCAGAGCAGTGATGTTTTGGGGCTGTCGCTTGGCAACATGGACTTCCAACTCCCTCCACAAATTTTTCTATGGGGTTAAGGTCTGGAGACTGGCTAGGCCACTCCAGGACCTTGAAATGCTTTTTACGGAGCCACTCCTTCGTTGCCCGAGTGGTGTGTTTGGGATCATTGTCATGCTGGAAGACCCAGCCACGTTCCATCTTCAATGCTCTCACTGATGGAAGGAGGTTTTGGCTTAAAATCTCACGACACATGGCCCCGTTCATTCTTCCCTTAACACGGATCAGTCGTCCTGTCCCCTTTGCGGAAAAACAGCCCCAAAGCATGAGGTTTCCACCCCCATGCTGCACAGTAGGTATGGTGTTCTTGGGATGCAACTCAGCATTCTTCTTCCTTCAAACACGACGAGTTGAGTTTTTACCAAAAAGTTCTATTTACATCTGACCACATGATATTCTCCCAATCCTCTTCTAGATCATCCATATGCTCTCTGGCAAACTTCAGACGGGCCTGGACATGTACTGGCTTAAACAGGGGGACACGCCTGGCGCTGCAGGATTTGAGTCCCTCTCGGCGTAGTGTGTTACTGATGGTAGCCTTTGTTACTTTGGTCCCAGCTCTCTGCAGGTCATTCATCAGGTCCCTCAGTCTAGTTCTGGGATTTTTGCTCACCGTTCTCATGATCATTTTGACCCCACGGGATGAGATCTTGCGTGGGGCCCCAGATCGAGGGAGATTATCAATGGTCTTGTATGTCTTCCATTTTCTTACAATTGCTCCCACAGTTGATTTATTCACACCAACCTGCTTGCCTATTGTAGATTCACTCTTCCCAGCTTGGTGTAGGTCCACAATTTTCTTCCTGGTGTCCTTGGACAGCTCTTTGGTCTTGGCCATGGTTGAGTTTGGAGTCTGACTGTTTGAGGCTGTGGACAGGTGTCTTTTATACAGATAACCAGTTCAAACAGGTGCCATTAATACAGGTAACGAGTGGAGGACAGAGGAGCTTCTTAAAGAAGAAGTTACAGGTCTGTGAGAGCCAGAAATCTTGCTTGTTTGTGGGTGACCAAATACTTATTTTCCACCATAATTTACAAATAAATTCTTTAAAAATCCTACAATGTGATTTCCTGGATTTTCTCTCATCTTTCTAAGTAGGAGAACTTGCAAAAAGAGTGGCTTACTAAATACTTTTTTGCCCCACTGTATACGCTTCATCCTAACTTTGCTGAAGGGTCCAGAGGTTAACTGACTCAGTATTGAAAAGTAAGGCACAACAGCGTAGCACAGTGAAATCTGGCAAAAACCAAGTTCAGAATCATCAAGACAAAGAATACAAGTTCAACCAACAGAAATGGAAGGACTTAAAAAGTTGGATCAGTGCATCCCTAATACAGACGGAAACACACGCATCAAATGACTGAGGACATTAAACTTCACTTCATGGAGGAGTATGTTGAGTGTGTGGTTGTTACTACACGCCTGGAATTCAGTGACAACCAAGTCTTTCATGACAATAATACGTCATTATTAAAGAATAAAAGAGCTTGTAACGTGCTCCAGGCGAGTACTGGAGGAAAGACACACTGCTGGAAAACTTGGCAGCACAACTACAAGGCGCTGTTAGCAGATGGGGACTGGATAACAGGGTCATATCCTGTGTCCACAACAACATAAGCGACATGGTGCTGGCAAACAATGACCTGCTATAATGGGAGTCTGTGCCTTGTTTTGCTTACTCTGTACAATTAGTCTTACATGAATCATGATGGACTGCGGGCAAGGGCTGTGAGCCAGCTGATTGCTGCATGCACCAGACTGGTGGGCTATTTCCGCCAAAGTATTGTGGCTACTGAAGAAAAAACATGAGCAGCAAGGCCTACAGACTCAGATTTATTCAGCTCTGCAGGACAGCTGGAGCTCTGAGTAACATACTAGGACTTTGGAGTTGTTGACTGGCGATTAGATCTCTGCTGCCTGTGTTAGACTCTCTTAAGAGTGCCACCACTGCTCTGTGTTGCAAGACAGGTTGGTGTCTGTGGTGCCTCCTATCACCATGAGTTTGCTGGTCAGATACATTTTATGAGATCATTTCTAGTGAGGGCAAAGAGCTGTCAGATGTTATTTTGCTTTACATGGTAAATAGTACACATGCACAAGATTGTTCTGAAGGAATCTTTTAATGTTTCAGTGCATGTCCAGAGAGAATCTCTGACTGACTCAGACACTTTCTTCCATTTACTTATTTATGCAAAGCTGCTGAACTTGGCAGCAGATCCCAGCAAAGTGGCCACACTGGAGAGACGAATGTGCCCGACAGATACAGACAAAGCTGGAAGTGTGCTCATCCTTGCCTCTGCTCTCGATCGCCGCCACAAGCACCCCAGCTTCCTTGAGTTGGACATGCAGCGAGCAATTAGAGAAAATCTTGCTGTGGAGTATCATGGCCTCACAGCAGATGATCGAGAGGACGCTGAAAATAAAGACTACAACCCAACTGAGAACCAACACAACAGAAAAGCTGCTGGATTTCTGCGTTTGGTGATGCTATGGTGAGAACCTCAGCATCAAGGTGATTTGGAGAGCTGCTGGATGGAACCTGTAACCCAATCACTGAAGATCTACTGGTGTAGTGGAGCAGGAAGAAGCAGAGAAACTGTGCAGCAGTTGCTATCTCTATGTGCCTGCGTTATCTGTGCCAACCTTATCTGAGAGGGTTTTCCTTTAACTGTTGGATTTAATGTTAATAGACTGAGGTATTGACTTTTACCAGACCATAATGACAAGTCAATGATTGGAACCAAAGTGTTTTGTCAGTCAGGTAATTGCCACGTGTGTGCACTGGCTGTTAAATGTTGATTGATAAGAGCATGCTGTTATAATTGGCTTCAAACTATTACTGCCACACTATTTCTATTAGCGGTACAGCTACAGGAGTAAATGCATGTCTACCTGTGCAGAGCTAATATTGGACTACATTTTAAGATGCTGGTTTATTGACCAAGCTCTTGCAGGGTTCCCACTCTTTTCCAGAGATCATTTTCCAGGACATTTCAAGGACATTTTCAGTGATGATCAAGCTGGTATGACAGTCTAAATTGAGTTCCTAATTTAGTTCCTAAATAGTCTAATATGTTCCTCTCAGTGGAAGTCTACATTGAAAGACGTGCAGTCTATATCCATCAAATCATCTCTTACATGCTTAAAAATGATGGCAAATTGATTATAGAATAATGCAACCACAGATGTACAGCACTTTATTAGTGCAACCAAGCAACAATGATGGACAACTCTCATCTCAGCTTTCTCTTTTCTCAAAATATATATAATTAGCTAAGTAAAAAACAAAAGAGCCAGCAAAGGAATCTGGAAGCTGCCTTACTGGAATAAATAAATAATGATAATGATCAGAGGATCAGTGCATAAATTGACCTAAATAGATCTGAATGACAAAAATGGCCACAAATGTTTAATGGGGATGAGTTTTTTCTATCCTTGTCAGGTCGCACACAATCATGTTGGAATAATTTTCCAGAACAATCTGTGATTTTCCAGGACATTTTACTTTTTCTCCCATTTTACAGGTGTTTTTCAGTACTGGAAAACTGGTCAACTGTTTTCCAGGTTTTCCAGGTATTCCAGGATGCGTGGGAACCCTGCATTGACAAACTGCATGTGCAAATGTTGTACACACTTATGATGAAATATACAGTCAAACTACCTGTGGCCATAGCTACGTGGGGGTTACTTTTTGGACACGTCTGTTTCAACTTAAGTATATAAGGTTTGATGTGACTGATGCATTATTGGTAATAGGTTGAGATTACTCTGGTTTTCGTTGAGAGCTCTTGCCACTCTGATGTTCAGCAGGCTTCTTTTTCTCTTGCAAAGAACAGCAGAATCTATGAAAAGAGATTGCTTGTGTCTCTGAGGGCAGATTCCATAAATATTATTACAGAGAATTCCCAGAGGTTTGGCTGTGGACTGACACGAAGGCCATGTTCAACGTCTCACAAAGTTCAAAAAGTATTTATATATCAAAACACTTTTTTATGCCAGTATGCAGTGTGTTGGATTATCTGTATTTTGTTCCTTTCAAACTTTATTAATTTAACTGTGCCTCAGTGTGTGATAACAAGACCTCCAACAGAACACAATGTGGTTAATTAATGGTTATGTTAAAAGCAGTGGGAACAAATGACACCCACTATATCACCCACTGAGGATCTTTTTCATCAGGCACAAGTGCAGGCTTGAATGCATGATCAATTTTAAAACGTATCAGCACTGACCGATCTGTTGTTTCCCATGGTTGGCTTCTGCTGCCTACCTTTGTGCTGTTAATACCCTTGACAGCTGAGGTTGCCACCCAGCATTTTTCAGCTGTGACCATGTTTGCAGCCGACCTTTCAAAGTGAAACTGCAGGCAGGTAGGTGAGCAGATCTCTCTTCTCATCTTGCATGTTTTTAAGCTCCATGAGATCATAACACTAAAATCATATTACCACCTCAGGGGATGAGCAGTGTCTTAAAGAGGCCGTAAAACGCTGATCCTGTTTAGACACCTTTAGGCACAACTTCAGGAAGTGTTTTGCAGAAAGTCATTTCCATCCTGTAATATGCCATCCAAGGAGCAAGGCCAATAAGACTGTTCATTTATCACTCTGAAAGTTTTCATTAGGGCCAGCACCCTGTTTCGTTCACTTATTTGGCAGATTTATTTACCCTTGACTCATTTGGCTTTAAAAGGGAGCAGGTCCAACTGCTGTAAATAGTCTGTCCAGACAGGAAAATGCCCAAGCTGCAGGCTCATTTAATTTTGTCTTAGGTTTAATGCAAAGTTTCTTGAGTCCAATTTTACATAAGTGGACATGATTGCATTAAACTAAACTCTAAAGCCTGTGAGTGAAATACCAGGCTGTGGTGGGTCTCCACTTTCCTGAGGTCCCAAACTGACTTTAGAATCATCAGCAAACTGCAGAGAGCCTGTTCACCAATCTATAAAAATACATATTTGAAAATGCATCATCAGCTCCCTCGTGATGGACATCCTGTGGCTTGTTAAGCACAGCAGCTGTCATTTTTGTTTTTCTTAATCAAGCACAGGCCTACAACAACATACAGGATGCGTGTCTGTCGACCACACCATCAAATGTTGTCATATTACTAATCAGATAAAAACTAGTCATTCATATTTTTGTTATTGGTCTTGGTCGTACCATGCAGGATGGAAACCCACTCCAACCTATTCCATCGCTTTCCCCAAAAAGAAGCTGTAGCTATACTTTGGGAGGGAGTTTGAGCCCTCTTTCAGATGGCTCCAGTGTTGCCAACTCCTCAGTGAGGAAAGTACACTTGAGGTCAAAATTATTAGCCCCCCAGGAATTCTGGAACATTTTCCTTAAATCCTGCCCAATGTTTGAATCATTGATAAACCTTAACATAAGCAAACATTCACCAGTGTTCTTTAGTAGCTTTGGTACATTTTGGAATGTAAAATACATTTTTAGGATAACTTTATATCAAATATAATGAAAAATGGGGTGGTCGAAATTATTAGCCCCCCTGTGAATTTTTGATTTTAAAAGACACCTGAGCAGTCAGCTGGTTTCCTAACAACACTTGTCGGTCAATTGGCTTCCTAACAACACCTTAGCATTCAAACAGCATTGAGATTTACTTGAGGGACTCCAAACAGGGCACTTGAACACGTTATTGAGAGAGACTACTCTTACTAACCATGCCAAAGACGAAGGAAATCAGTCTTGAGCTCAGAAAGAAGATAATGGAGGCTCATAATAAGGGGGAGGCTATACTGTCATTCCCAGGCATTTTACAGTGTCTAGAACAGCTGTGCGTTGCATCATTGCAAAGTACAAGGAGACAAACTCTGTTGGAAACAAACCTAGGCGTGGTAGAAAGTGCAAGATTTCAAGAACTTTGGAGAGGAAAGTAGTTGAAGGTGTCAGCAAGAAGCCCCGGACATCTGCCAAGATAATTGTTGCTGACCTGACCTCCTCTGGAGTTGATGTTTGAAGGAACACAGTTGTGAGGGATCTTCATCATAGTGGGCTTCAGGACCATCGTCCCAGAAGAACCCCTTTACTCAAAGAGCGGCACATCAGAGCCAAACTGAGGTTTGCCCATCAACATTTGAAAGGTAAAGATGAGTTTTGGAAGTCCATCCTTTGATCTGATGGAACTTTTTGGGCACATGGATGTTGTTCATGTTTGGCCAAGAAAGGGAGAGTCCTTCAACACTAAGAACACCGTTCTCAAAGTTAAACATGGTGGAGGGAGCATCTTACTGTGGGGCTGTTTTGCAGCCTCAGGCACAGGCAGCCTTGTTTGGGTGCATGACATCATGAAAAAAGAAAGTTATGTTGACATTTTGAGGGATAATGTGAGGAACTCTGCTCTTGGTCTAGGCTTTGGTCGGCGCTGGGTCTTCCAACAAGACAATGATCCAAAGCTTATGTCAAAATTGGTCAAACAGTTCTTAAAGGACACCAAAACCAAGGTCCTGGAGTGGCCTGCACAGAGCCCAGATCTCAATCCTGTTGAGAATCTGTGGCGGGTGCTCAAAGTGAATGTCCATGCTCAGAAACCATGTATTTTGAACCAGCTGGAACAATTTGCATTGGAAGAATGGGCCAAAATCCCTCCAGAGACATGTGTCAACCTTGTAGAGAACTACTTTAAGAGGTTGTTGTCAGGTGTGGCTCAGAACGGGCGCACTATTGACTACTTACGGCCAGGGGGCTAATAATTTTGGATGTGCCATTTTTATCTTTTCTTGTTTCAATTCATTGCATCAATAAAATATCCAAGTCAAACATAGTGAACATTTGTCTTTGTTATTTTGGAAACACATAAACTATAAACACTTGTTTTTAATGGTCATTTTCATGGAGAAATCAAGGGTTTTATCTAATTTCGCAGTGGGGCTAATAATTTTGACCTCAACTGTACCTATTGGCTGTCCTAAAAGTCTCTATAAGTCGCTAAATGACATCATTGCCTAATTCGCATAATCTGAATTGTAATAGATGCTGCAGGAGAGAGACAAAATGAGGTTAAAAAACACCCTAAATATGGTTTTAACTACACTTAAGAGCCTAAAAATCCAGGTAAAACATTTAATTTTTCAACAATATTATTTTCAAATATTTATTGTATACAATCTACATTAAATATCTAACAATCTGTCAGACTAAAAAAAGAGGAGCTCGACCAAGAAGGATTCTACCTCCTGTTAAGCTGGGTATACAAACTGGTACATTTTTTTAAGAAACATCCTGGCTGATTATGGAACAAGATTTTATTCATGAACTCCTCCTGGTGTATTTCATCTTATTATAAATGTACAGCGTTTTGACATGTTGTTTTGTCATTTACCAGGTGAGGAAACAGAGAACCATTCTAGTCCCTGAACTGTAAATGCCTTAAGGCCTGAGCAACTGGACATTAAAAAACTGGAGTGCTATAAGCCCATCCCTCCCTCTCAACTCCCACTTCTGACACAAAAAAAGCTTCTGTGCTGGAGCCTTTGGCCCCGAAACCTCCAACAGTTCCTAAGACTAATAAAAGAGGAGCTCGACCAAGGAGGTTTGTGCAAGAAGTAGAAATGGAGATCTGAAATATTAACATGTGTCTCATATTGTGTATATAATGAAGTGTAAATAAATATATCATCAGCATATTTTTTGTGTTAAAGGAGTGTTTGAGAAATGCTTTTTGTGTTGGTTTTAAAATAAACTTTAATGCTGAGTATAGCATGATTGTGGTATCAGAAAAGGTGAAGCCTCCTGGGTCAATGATTGATTATTAACTTTGGTCCCTTTGTTCGAAATCTTTAGGACACATTGTCATATCTAAAATTTAATGAGCAGAGCATGACATGCATGACCACATACAGCATGCATACAGGACTGTGAGGAATATGAAGGAGCACAGTAGTTTTGTTGAACATGTGTACACATGACTCAGGGTTTCATTTATGATTGGTTAGAATATTAATTTGGTAATAAATATCCAAGTTAACCCTGCCTTCTTTATTCTAGCATTAGAATGGTATCAAAAACTTAACCAATAATACTTCAAAAACTGATTAAATTTCAGTTCTAATATTTTAAATAAATATATAATAGTATGTAAATGTTGCTATAAATATCATAGGTAGAACTTTTTTGTTGATTTGGGTTACCATAGGTTTTAAAGCACATTTTTAACCACTGTGCTTAACAAAACTAATTTGAATTTTGAATGCAAAGTAAGTCTTTTATGAAAGGATTTACTAAAGAAAGTCAAAGAATTATCATTGTCATCTTAAACATCAAAGAAGTAAATGTAAAATATACATTTTTAGTGCTTGTGATTTATAAAATATTTAATAAATATTTCCTCCCTGTGCGTCTTAACTTACTTCAAGAATGACACGTCAGAAGCTCCATTAGCGCTGAAAAGGAGGCTCAATTTAACAGAACAATAACAGTCTCATGCAAGAAAAAGCAGGACAAAAGAAACAGGGCAGGGGTATGGAGAACAGGCAGTCACATGCACAGAGCCAACGCTCCCTCAGCTGTCTCATTTGCAAAAGGGTGTGATTAATTAAGATGTATAATAAATGCTGAGAGGATTAATTCAATCACTGTGATGTGAGACCGAAGGCCTTGACATTCGTGGGAGTCAACACCTTGGCCGAGCAAGACAGAAATATCAATTATCTCCACTGTGGCAAGTCATTCATTTTAGCCCATAAGAAGGATTTGGTTCTGACAAAGACGGGATGATGATAAGAAAAGTGAGTTAGTGATAAGCTACTGTGTAATCTTCCTGCTCAGTTTTGATTCCAGAGGTAGCAATAGTCATCATGGATTAAAAGCTGTTTGATGTTTCCGGCTGAGTATGAGGCTGAAGTCACTTTAGCTTTCCAGCGATCTGACAACAAATGGCTCTGGGAGGAAAGATGACTCATTGTAATAGAGTTTTCCGTGACAGTGAGGGACGAGGCACATGGGCTGATTGTAATGATGTTATCGGTCTCTGTGTGATCTTGCTCTGGTAGATACGAGTGTCTGCCGAGCCCTATGAAGCCGGGCAGAGAGTGGTAAACATGTCCTCTGTCAACATTAAAGGCAACATCCTGATTTCCTTAAAGGGGAAACGGCCTTTTTTTTTTAAACCCTGACCTTAATTTCACATTTTTCCAGTTCTCAAGGAGTGAAAGTTGCAACAAGTTTTTAAACTAGCCACAGAGTAGACTGCAGAGTCCCCAACAGACACAACACTAGAGTTGTTGGTCAACAGCTGCCTTCCTCTGTTTGGTGTTTTTGATGCAAGTTGATGGTCAACATGAAAAGTGTGTAACACGTAATAACACCAGATAACTGTAAGGCAGCAATAGAACAGCAACACCCATTTTCTCAGGTTAAAATAACTTTTTTGTTTGCTTTTTTTCAGAGAGAGGTGTCTTTGGAGAGAGCGATAGAATTGATAGCTTCTGGTTTTGAAAAGTCTCAAAGATCTCTGTAGCCACTCTTTTAAACACACTGTTGGGCACCTAGAAAAACAATCTGAGTCTGTCTAGGAGACAAAGCAGACCCTGTTAGTGAACATACTTTGATGAGCTGCATTTGCCTCCTAGGAGCTCAGTCCAGTTCTCACAGTTTCTCTGACAACTGCAGGCTGAAGCAATTCCAAATGTGTTTTACCTTTCAGTAGGGATGGGGATCCAAACTCAGTTCTAGTGGAGATCTGATTCTGCATTATGCAAAACCCCAAAACAATAACATTTGAGCTCAGCCATTCTGCTATTGAGTCTCATGGGTCCTAAGATGAAATGATTTTCTGTTTATTCATTTAAACCTTTATTTATACAAGGTACCAAAGGCTAGAACAAAGACACACGGTGAGGCAGCTTTTTATCATCATGTCCTACGTCAGTGGAACACTCTACCTGAAGATCTGAGGGCTGCACAGAGCGTCAACATTTTTAAAAGCAAACTCCAGGCCAACCTCTTTAGTCTCGCTTTTAACTGAGTTTTATTCTTGTAACAGTTTTATTTCACCTTACTGTATTTATTCATACATTTATTCATTTATTCATCTATTTATTTATTTATTTATTTATTTATTTATTTATTTATTTATTATCTAGTTCAAATTCTAGTCACTTTTTATTTATTTTATTTATTTGTTTTTAGAATAGCATCTTACTTTCTTTTAATGGTTTAATATTTTAGTGTTTTATTATCTTAGAAATGTATTTTATTTTGGTGAGTTTAATTTCCTGTGTTGAGTTTTAACATCTTACTTTACCTCTAGTGTTTCCTCATTGAGATATAATTAGAGTGTTTCCTCAGTTTGTTCAGGAACTTCATTTTTTATTTATTTATATTATCTTCATTGATATTATTATTATTATTATTATTATTATTATTATTGCATATATTATGTTCTTAACCTTAGGATTGTGGGGTGGGTTTGGAGTTGGAACTGGGGTTGGGAATAGGAAGGGGGGGCACTTTTATTTTTATTTTTATATACATCTTTCTTTTTTTTAAATGTATTCTATTTCAAGCTGTTTTTATCTACAGCACTTTTTGTTACAATGTCATTGTATGAACAGCGCTTTATAAAAAAAGTCTGATAAATAAAGTCTGAAGTTATCTCATTGAAACACGGGGTCTCTTTTTAAAGAGATTCCTAGTCTTTGTCATATCTCCAGTTGAATTACATCATTTAAATAAACCATTGATGCACAAACGTACATTAACGGTCCAATAAAGTTTTTGAATAACATGGCATTGCCAGCCGTCAGGTGTTGAACTACATAAAGAATATCTTTAGTTGTCAGTTGCTTACTATGATTGCGGAAATGTATGCTGCAACACCATTTCTTGCAAGGGGGTAACACAACATCTACGGCCAAGCACATCAGAACTGTGCATTCAATGAAACCAAAATGAGCCCGACATGTTGAATGAACTCTGTGAACTCAGGCTGCTGATGCTACTGTGAGACATCATCATCCTCCACTCAGATAAGCTGTGGGCAAGCATACCCAAACTTTGTAGGATGTCCCATTAATTATGACTATTGGGCAAAGGTAAATACATTATCATAAAAATATCAATACCTTTTCTGTTAAAAACATATCTTCATCTTGTCTTTTCACTGAATAACAGAAAATAAGTAGTAATAATAAAACTGATGATTGTTGGATTGGGGGCATGCTGGTTTCAATCAGCTGGTAGAGAAGGAGCCCCATGTATAGAGGCTATGGTTCACATTGTACAGGTCTGTATTCCGGTTCTGTAAAGACTTTGTACAAGACATCACCCTTTCCCTCCCCACATTACTGTCCCCTCTCTCTCTCTCTCTCTCTCTCTCTCTCTCTCTCTCTCTCTCTCTCTCTCTCTCTCTCTCTCTCTCTCTCTCTCTCTCTCTCTCTCGCTCTCTCGCTCTCTCTCTCGCTCTCTCTCTCGCTCTCAAAATCTAGAAACAGAAGAAAAGATATTGGATCTCAAATATGTGAAAACAGTGGAATCAACCTTTAAAAGTCCACCTCACATCCTCACAGGATAAGATGGAATCTTTTCTCAGTATTAATCAGTATGTGGTTGCTGTTACTGTACTCAGTGTTTTCACAGACACATCTACAGACGAGAGGACGAGGCACGAACAGAGTCAGGGATCAATAATTAACACAGACAAGCTGATCACTTCTGTAAGTCTGTGCTGTAAATACAAAAGGCAGCTTCATTCTGGCTAACTTCTATGTCAACAAAACACTTCTTGTTAACCTTTTAAAACAAACATCCTGCAAATCAATAACAGAATAAGTCACATTTCAGCCCCACATGGTCTAAGAAAAACAAAAGTCATACATGTCAGCCAGGTGAGTGCAGATCCTATAAATGAATTGCCCTTCTTGGGATCAATAAAGTTGTCTGAATCTGAATCTGAAGATCCGGCATATAGTTCTTTGTTTTTGTTTGTGAATGGTGATTTATCACGATGTCTTGTCCTGACAGTTTTTAAGTAAACACTGATTATAACAAGAAAAATAGCAAAACCTTTCATTTGAATAGCCATAAATTAAAATAACTGCAGTGAAGAATCAGTAATCAAAACAGACTTTTTTGATCAAAACACTCGTGAGCGTTTTGACTTTTCATCTTTGCTCTAAATATCAGGCTTATTAACTTTTGGGCGAAAAACATGCCGAGGTTCCTCAGCTTACAGGCATCATCTGATTCATCCCAGCAGGTGAGTGATCATGCTCCACACCACCGCTAACCGATTAACTCCAGGCCAGAGTCTGTCTGCACATGTGCCAGCTGAGTGTGCTGAGACACTGAACCCTCTGAACCTGTTGCAAGTTATTTGCATCAAGCCCAGAGCGCCTCTTCAAAGGGTCATAGCTTGGGCAGCCTGAACATGAGATGCCATACAAATGATAGTGGAGCTCAGGCATAGTCTCTTCTACTTTGGAGAACTGGCCCATGAAAAAATATGAATCAAATGAGGTACTGATTCGTAATGATTAGGGCTGTCCAAGCAATTGCATCGTTATTGCAGTATCAGCACACAGCACAAAAACCCAAGACTCCAGGGGTATTGTTTTTTTTAATTCTTGCAGGGATCTGGATCATATCTGGATCATATATGGAGATGTATTAATGTGCTTTATATCAGGACAGACACCCAGCAGGATCCCTCTCATATAGTAA
Source organism: Notolabrus celidotus (assembly GCF_009762535.1). Lineage (NCBI taxonomy): Eukaryota > Metazoa > Chordata > Actinopteri > Labriformes > Labridae > Notolabrus > Notolabrus celidotus. The sequence continues at coordinate 7,088,915 of NC_048281.1, read as the reverse complement.
AGTGTGTCAAGATGTTACAAACTGATTTAATAAAATATCCAAATATGTCCCCATGACTTATCATGAAATATATGGACTTGGTGTTTGACAGGAGTATTACCAGATCTATGATATATCATCACTCTTTGTTATTCAGCATAAATAATACTGAGCTGACATCCAAAATGTGATGAGTGGCGCATCAGTCATATCTGAAAAATAACTTCACATTCAAATAGTACATGCCACAAACGTCAGAATTCATGAAACCATGCTTTCTCACTCATCATTCTACCTGTTGGAGGGAAGCCTATTATAGCCATGCTTTCAGGTAGAGCTGGGCAATATTGAAAAATATGTGATCATGATAAAATATTTCATATCAGACGATATATATCAAATCATTATTTCATTAAAATTCAAAAGCAGATTTTTGCTCCTGAGTGAAAATTGAAGACACCAGACAGTTTGTTAGTTTGTATCTGGATTTAGTTTTCTCATAAACTGCATGAATCCATCATTTCTGAAAGTAACAAGTAAGATGTGTAAGTTTTCTTCCGTGTTGCTGCCTCTTGTTTCAGCTGTGTTGAATATTCTGGTCCAAATGTCTTTAAGCCCCTCCTACCTCTCACCCTGTGACATGATTGGCTGTTTAATGCTGTCTTCTTCTTCTGTCTAATGTTGGGTGGCAACTAGCGTTTCAGGCTCATTAGCATCCCTCCCTTTCCAGTGGTTGGAGGTTGTAATTACAGGTTTAAATATATTGAACTTTTATTGAACATTTGTCATATTATTGCCCAGCCCTACTTTCAGATTACTCTCATGCAGTCAGATGGAGCTCAAGCTAGCTATCTGCTACTCTCACATTAATGTGTGCTGCTAATGTCAGAGAAAGAATGCTTTGGGATGCATTTTGCAGTCAGGAGAAACAAGCTGCAAACACAGGTTTTGTGTAAAACACAAAGAAAAGGAGATGGAACCAAAATACTGAGTTAAAGCTGAGATGCTCTCTTCTTGTTTATTGTTGATTTTCATTTCCTTGGCGCAATATTGAACAATGTTATCGCACATTGCATATTCTTCTCATACCATGCAGGCCTATCCATGATTACAAAGTTCAAATACAAACTAATAGCAGCTGATGCAACATCACTTTTCATGCTACTGTGACAAATATGCTGAGACATTTAGGATTATAACTTAGTGTAACTTTAGGACAGCATTATCCTTCCATTTTACTCTGCCAAAAAGGGCAAACAAGGAGAGTTACAAGGATGTACATCAGCTCATTGTGAAGTTCAATTTTAGGGGTGCCTTTACAGCTGAGGCACAGAAAGTCCAGTTAAAATGGTCATTACATCCTTTAAAGACTGGCATACATCCAATCTTAGTCATTTCCAAAGCTGTCAGAACCTTGACACAATAGATTAAAAAAAATTCTAATTGTAGAAAATGATTAACATGCAGCTGTAACATTTAATCCTGATGACAGGTTAAATAATGGCAGCTAATATCAAAATAAGATGTCTATACATGGCGTGTGATGGCCAAGGAGGGAAAACTGATGAAAACTGGCAAATCGTTCAGAGGGTTAGCAATCACTCCACACCGCGGGGACCTGAAATAGACTATGTGTCAATTTCCACTGAGTTCTTGTCTCATGTTGTTCAAAATAATGAGTCCTGTGAAAACTAAATCTATATTTTTTTCCTCAAGCAGCGGTGACTCATGAGCATTTTGCTTGAGATTATCATTGCTTTGCAGTGCCTCGATTCAAATTTTAGGCTCGGGGACACAATTCAGCCATATCTGTTATTATAATAAATCAAAATGCACCTTTAAGTATCGCAGTTAGAGACTATTGACGACGGTCAATTAATGTTTGCCGCAAGCAAAAGACTCCAATCCAATAAAACACAAAGTGGCAACCAGGGCTGTTTAAGCTGAATAATGGCTGTCATATAATTGACATGCCCTTTGATTTAACTCTGCTGGAAGTTAGATCTCCATGACCACCTTCTTTTAGTCCTGGCAGCCGACTAGCAATATGAAAAACTGCTGTCCTGAATTGCAATTTGTAGAAGCCTCAGGGCTAATTCATGATGATTTTCGCAGAATACAATATGAGGCACTTGGAGAGCAGCTATTCAATTACTGCTTCCAGGAGCTGGAAAGCATCCAGAGCTTGTTCAGTGGATGTTACGCCACCGCCACCGACCTGCTAAAAGGCAGACCGGAGATTTAACATGTACATTTGTGAAACAATGTTTATTGCTGACTTCAACAAGTCTCTGAAAAGCTCTATTTCCCAACCCTGCAACACGGTGACTTCTCAGCCATGAAATGAGAACTGTGACACAAACAGAAGTACTACACAGTGAGATGAGTGTAATGAGTGTTTTCATTATACAGTTATTAATATTCGTATAATATGATGAGAATCAAAGCCATCCTCAAGTGGCACACAAATACAAATGATTATGTGGAGAGAGTATATTGAGCAGGATGACTGCCATTTAATAGACCACAGCTCATTTTGAGGTGTCACTCCTTTCAATGTGCCTCTCCTGGCTGGGAAAACAATACAAGTGATGCTCTCTCTCTCACACACACACACACACACACACACACACACACACATTCATAGTCCACATGGAGGCTGAACACAGAGAATCTGAGCTTTATTTTCATTAAACTCTGAAATAATCTAGATATTCAGTTTTCCACTGTCTGATGATTGTGAATGTTTGAAGTTTAAAGAACACCTTGGACATGCTCTCTCGTTAACAGGTAGTGTAATAAGTAGAGGATTCCCTGTGCTCCTTCATCATTAACTCGAATGACACAAAACAACATTCAACATGAAGTGACAGCGCCAGTCTCTGCAACCAAACACGACCTGTCGAAGGACAACAAATCACATCCGATACGTGTTCAGATGAAAGCGTGTTTCTTCTCAAAAGTGTCAACTGTTTGGGATTTGAGATCAGCTCGACCAAAACACTGAGGCAAACTCGAGACGTTAGCTCAGTCCACCTTGCACGGACTTGCGCAACAAAGTTTCCCGTCAGGTCAAGAGTGTTTCAAAACGCGCACTCAAACACATCACATTCTGCAAGTGAACGCAACATGAAACATGTGCAGAGCAGTCAGCAGCTACGGTGTCAACTTCGTCTTTATACGGCAGACAACATATCGCACAGGCTAATGCACAGCACAACACACACACACACGGTGGTTTCCAGCAGTCGACAAACTCGACAGCAAAGTCCACTCAACAGAGCCGATACCTCATCCTCACAGATAGGGAGCAGGAAAAACATCAGACTGCATGAACTTACACAGGAGGAAGGAGTCCGAACAGTCCCGTAGTAAAAAATAAAGCCCACGGTCCTCGGAGCTCCACAGTCAGTGCTCCACATCCAGCAGTCTCTCTCCCTCTCCTCCTCCTCCTCCTCAGCTCCGCCGCTACAGCTGCTGGAGAAGTTTGCTGACGTCAACAAGCCCTCGCGCTCAGCCGGCACAGCTCTGTGGTCACAACTTGAATAATACATGTTAGAGGAGGGGAAGGACGAGACCGGAACGAATCGGGGTGGCAGGGTCCACACTGGGGACAATACCTTTTCACTACAATGGATATATTCATAAACTTAAAAACACAAAATGAAAAAATAAAAAGAAAGTGCTTCAGCTGAGAAAAGACATACTAGACAAGGCATCAGGAATATATGAAACACACATCAAATAGGCCTAGAGCTCTGTGAACTGCTTTTTGCATTGTAGGAGAAAGCTATGAAGCCCCTTAGACATATACAGAAAAATAAATAAAAAATTTAAATTAAAAAAAAAGTTAGCGATAAAAGAAATAAGGAAAAAAAGGGCTTCAGCTGAGAAAAGAAAGACTAGACAAGGCATCAGGATTATGAAACACACATCAAATAGGCCTAGATCTCTGTGAAATGCTTTTTCCATTGTAGGAGAAAGCTGTGAAGCCCCTCAGACTAATAGACTGTTTAAATAATGGACGTAGTATCCTTGATGTCATCCATCTGTTCCTGAGCGCTGTTTTGTAGCCAATCATTGGCAGCAGCCATATTGGTAAAGATGAACACAACCAAACTTAGTATGAGGTAGAGACAGGGTTTGAACCTCCTAGCCAACAGCTATGTGTCCCCGTCAGTCAGTCATGTCCTTATTTGGGCAAAAACTCGTAATCTTAATATCTTCTGAACCATCGCGTTAGAAAAAATTTCCCCCCTTACAGTGTGTGCCGATAGAAAACATGTTCATTTCTGCTGCAAAGATCGTCTTCTTTGAATTGATGTGTATGTGGTTTCTGGTGTTTCTGCAGCCAGCTTCAAGTGGATTCTCGGTGCATTGCAATTATAACACTTCCGATTGGGCTTTATATTTTGAGACCAGAGGTTGCTTCTTGGGTTTGACACTAAAAATGCTTTCCTTGGTGAGCACTAGGTGGTGCTGCTCTAACCAGCAAGGGTCAGAGAATTGTTTAAAATTCCCAGAAATGCGGTTCAAAATCTGTAGCAAGCCATTCCCCCAAAAGAAGTGCTTCCTTTAAATACCTTTTAGTGCTGTAATGATCCATCGCTGGCAGGCCTAGTGCCTCGTTATGTTAGCTAGCTGCTAGTTAGTTTATTGTTTCAGTTCATGTCCATGACCATGTTTTACACCAATTAGCTTTTCTAATTCAATAAAGCTTTTATAATGCAGATTATTAGGTCAATAACATGCGTTACATGTAAGTCATGTAAGGATAAGATGTTTGAAATTGCTGCAGAGCTTTACACAGGGTTCCCACTCTTTTCCAGAGATCATTTTCCAGGACACTTCAAGGACATTTTCAGTGATGATGGAGCTGGTATGACAGTCAAAATTTAGTTCCTAATTTAGTTCCTAAATAGTCTAATATGTTCTTCTCAGTGGAAGTCTACATTGAAAGACGTGCAGTCTATGGCTATCCATCAAATCATCTCTTACATGCTTAAAAATTATGGCAAATTGATAATAGAATAATGCAACCACAGATGTACAACACTTTATTAGTGCAACCAAGCAACAATGATGGACAACTCTCATCTCAGCTTTCTCTTTTCTCAAAATATATATAATTAGCTAAGTAAAAAACAAAAGAGCCAGCAAAGGAATCTGGAAGCTGCCTTACTGGAATAAATAAATAAATAATAATAATAATAATAATCAGAGGATCAGTGCATAAATTGACCTAAATAGATCTGAATGACAAAAATGGCCACAAATGTTGAATGGGGATGTGTTTTTTTTATCCTTGTCAGGTCGCACACAATCATGTTGGAATAATTTTCCAGGACAATCTGTGATTTTCCAGGACATTTTACTTTTTCTCCCATTTTCCAGGTGTTTTCCAGGACTAGAAAACTGGTCAATTGTTTTCCAGGTTTTCCAGGTATTCCAGGACGCGTGGGAACCCTGTTTACAAGTTCATTGCCATACTTGTTGAAAACATTTAGGAGATAGACCGGATCTTTGTTTACATTCAAGAATACAACACAGGAGCTCTTAATGAGGAGAGACTTAAACAGACAGAAAGATGAAAATCATAAGACATGCCCAATCACTTTAAATGGTTAGAAAGTTAGTCTCAAGTAGGCCTGTATGTAATGGTGCCTTATTTGCATCTGGCACACCCATCAGCAGGATAATGAAAACTGTCGCTAATTTAGCAAGGGAGCAATACGTTTTAAATTAAATATTTTGCATTTATTTTAAGTGTTGAACTGAAGAGTGGAGCATATTGATAAATGTTTCATATGCTTTGTCATCTCTCTTTTCTGTGTTCTTCTCACTCCACCAAACTTTGACGGGAGTCTCCAGACTTAAATAAGTTGTTAGGAAATAATCTTCTTTCAGGACATTCTCCAGAGGATTGTCTCAGGGGGGTTCAGAAGGTAAAAATCTGTGTATTAGTGTATTTATTTGTTAAGCCAAACTAATACTGTTTGGATACACGCCTTGATAATGACATAATCCCAGGGTTCAGGCCTTGAGGAAAAAAAAAAGGCAGCTTCCTACAAGGATCAGTGACACATCACATTAAATATAAATCTGTCTCCTTAGGAGTCAAAACAGAATAATTTTCCAAACAAAATGCAAATAGGTCAGTCGCTATATCCCTGATGACAGATAGATTGGCTCTGCACTTCCAAATGGAGGCTCTTGTTAAAAGCATTTACAAGGAAATTACGTTCATTTCATGGCAGCCGAAGTCTGGCTTAGATATTTCACAGAGGATTACAGAGTCTGGTCTCAAAGGAGCTGGCACACAGTCAGATTTAAATGACTCTCCCTCAACTACAGCCTGCTCGGAGAGTATTATCACAGGAGCATCACCCTCGGTGCTGTCACAGTATTTACAGTCCCCCCCCCTCGCCCCCGCTCGGACCAACTTCAGACACACTCTTTTGATGACTTTGCAGATATGTGCCTCAGCTTCTTAAATTTCCTAGCACTGCTCTCCTCAATGACAGATCAAAGTGTCCACATTGATAAACAACTTGAATACCTGAATATTTAAGATCACTTTTACTCTTCACTTAACACTTGAAACTTTTCCTGATAAAACTGAAGTCCCTCCTTTAACTCCACTGTCTGGATTGAATCCTCAGCTATTTCCTATAGACGTCACATTTATATAGAAATAATCTGTTTCCCCAACTAAGTTTCCTGTAACTTGATTGTTGCATGTGTTTACAATCTGTGGGAACATTTTTCCAGGGATCTTGGTCTGGGTGGGTTTAAGCAACATGATTGCTTTATATTGAAGGTAAAGTCGGCTGATATCCTGAACGTCTAATGTAGTCAACAACCGTGCCAGACTTTAATTTTGTTCTCTTGGACGACAGAAATCCATTCACATCCAGTAATCTGGCTGCATTAACTTCTTATTAGAGCTCCAAATATGCTGCAGAAAAGAGTCCCAGAGAACTACACTTTGTCTCTGTTTGAGTGATGTTTGTTTCAAACTGCAGTGTCCTGTATTCAGGAAATCACAGAAAGACAAAAGTAAGGCTAATCATTTGGGATCTGCTTTAAAGGAGGATTCAGCAAGAACTGCAGGAAAAAAATCATTCTCCGCACTTCCATGAGAGAATGCATTTTGTTTTGTCTCTCTCATGTGCCTTTTTTATCAAAATACCAAACACATATTCCACCGAAACCCCAACCCTTTATCACTTCCACACTTGATTACTGCAATAGCATCTTCTGCAGCCTTCCTTCCAAACAACTCAACAAACTACAATATATCCAGAACTCTGCCGCCCGCCTGCTCACCCACACCCGCTCCAGTGACCACATCACCCCTGTCCTCCAAAACCTCCACTGGCTCCCTATCAAACAGCACATACATTTTAAAATCCTCCTCATTACCCACAAAGCCCTCCATAACCAGGCCCCCTCCTACCTCACCGATCTGATCCACCACCACACCCTCTCACGTAACCTCCGATCCTCCAACGCCCACTTCCTCTCCCTACCACCTAACACCAAGCCTCAAACTTTCTCTGTCACCGCCCTCATCCTCTGGATCGCTTTACCACTGAACATTTAAAGGTGACATATCATGCAAAATCGACTTTTTAATGGTCCTCTACCTGAAATATGTTTCCCTGGCATGTCTACAAACCCCCCGAGAATGAAAAAAATCCATTCTGCCCCTGTTCTGATTTCTCCACCTTTCTGTAAATGTGTGTGAAACGAGCCGTTTCAGACTTCAGTGTTTTTGTTACGTAACAACAATATCCGGTCTGTCACGGAGTCAGAGCTCGGAATATGTTCAGCCCATAGACTGTATAAAATACAACTCAACTCCTCCTCCGTTTTTCATTCTCTGCACACGTGTGCTAACAAGGAGCTTAGGAGGGAGGCATGCTAGTTGTAGGCTGTCTTAATAAACACAAAGGTCGGTTTTACTCCCCACGTCTGCAGATTTGAAGATCTAGTGGATGATTTTTATTTATCATGGATAAGTGCTAGTGCTAGTTAGCATAGCCACATAGCTACATGTCGTAGCTGTAGCTGTAGCTGTGTACCAAGACACACGTCTACATACTGACAAATAAAACAACAAGAAAATAGAATCTGTGACCAATCGTTCAGAAAGGTCCTGCTGCCTTTCTGGCAAATGTCGGTTTTACTCCCCACATCTGCAGATTTGAAGATCTAGTGGATGATTTTTATTTATCATGGATAAGTACTAGCGCTAGTTAGCATAGCCACATAGCTACATGTTCGTAGCTGTGTACCAAGACACACGTCTACATACTGATAAATAAAACAACAAGAAACACTAAATCTGTGACCAATGGTTCAGAAAGGTCCTGCTGCAGGCGCCTCTCTGTCAGGATCAGATTCTGGATCAGATTCAGAGGGTTGCAGCAACGCGATCTGTGAGCAGCCGTGTATATTCAGCCAACATGTAAACATTAGATCAACGTGCTGGAGAGCCGAGGGGACATCCACTTCCTGAGGGGGCGTGGTCAGAGAGCATAAACTTTAAAGACAAAGGTGATATGTCACCTTTAAAACTGCCACAACCTGTCCACTTTCAAAACACTCACTAAAACCCACCTATTTAGAACTGCTTTTAAAATTTTAGTATGATTGCTTTTAAATGTATTTTATCTTTTTTATTCATGTTTTTATTAATCTGTTGTTTTATTTGATGTTTTTTATCCTCTGTCCAGCGTCTTTGAGTATTCAGAAAGGCGCTTTATAAATAAATTTATTATTATTATTATTATTATTATTATTATTATTATTATTATTATTATTATATTCTCCCAAACTACTGCAAAAAAAGTATCATTTCTAAAATTCATAAACCTTAACACAAAGGTAAAAGAAAATATCTTCACATGATTGTAAGATTGGCCAAAGACCAGAGCAACAAAATGCAGAGGCACACATCACAGAATTTTTTTTTATAGGTAGATTCAGTATTAACTTTATTCTGTTACATTCCAGAGGCTGGATCTTCTCATGGCCGTGCAATATGATGCTACAGATTTATGCTGTACAAAAACTTTGGCTGCTCATTTGCAGGGCAAAGCTACAAACAACATCTCCCACTTTCTCCCAATTTGCCGTCCCTTCCGTCAGTGAGCTTCCTGGTTTCACAGCGCAGGGAACAGAAAAACATGCTTTTTTTAAAAAGAGCTCTCTGCATAAGAGATGCCGTCTCCTTTTTAATATATGTCAAAGCCTCCTGATTCCAGCTGCACCCTGAACGCTGCCGGCTGATTGTTTTTGACGTGTTTGGTGTGCACTCAGCACCGTGGCTATTTTCAGGCAAATATAAAAAAATCACACCGTCTCCACCCAGCACATTACGTCTTGTATAGACGGAGATGAAAGTGGATTTTTCCATTGCACTGAAGATCTGACTTCATACAGCGGCAGTCGGTTCGAGCTATTCACAATCCATAACATGGGTGTCTTTTAAAAAAATACTCATCACCAACAACTCCGATCCATCCATTCCCATCTGCTGGGATGAGGCAGCACATTAGGAGAAAAGAAAAAGACTGATCTTAATATCCATCATTGTTGTAGCTCATCAGCACAGCAGTCGGGAGAGATCACCGTCGAAATGATTAATGTATAATGTACACAAGAAGAGGATTGCCACGCTTTCATTTCAGTACTCCTTAAACTGAGATAATAAGACATGGATAGTCTGTTTTTTGTAAAAGGTATTCAGGAGGAAAAAAGAGCCACATAATTCCCTGTATATGCCCACACTAATAGCTGCTTGAAACTTCAATAACACAGCACAACTATTCAAGTTTGACATTTTTAATGCTTCCTATTGTGCTGCTTCTATTTCTGCCTCTTTGTAGAATAAGCACTTTAAGTTTCATATATTTCCATTGGCTGCTTGAATCCTTAAACGTATATGCTTTTCAAAGGGCACGCTCATGGCTTCAAAGTACTTTTCTGAAGTGTTTGAACACCTTTTAAGTGTTTCTTTGAGTATTCCCATCATAACCGAATAGAATATCGGCTTTGCACACCAAAGATATATAAGCAGTCACAAACAGCATAGAACTGTGTGCCATTAATTCTTTAAAATATGCAAGCAGATAGCACCGATTATGTTCTTCTAAGGTGCATTGTGCCCCAGGTTCACAGCATTTACTCAACCCATCGAATGCAGCCGTCCTGTGATCTGCTGCTGCAATGATTGGATCTGAAATCCATACAGCTACATTGTGTGCTCACGGTTGTTTCAGAAGTGGAGCAGACTTCTCTGTGCATCTTATCTCTTGAGGTGATGAGCATATTGATGTCACACAAAGAAGCCGTAAGAGGGTGGTGCTTCTTCAGGTCTTACCCACTTTGCTTGGGTTTTATTGGCAAAAAAAATAAATCACCAAAGGTTGCGTGCATTGTCATGCCTTCTTCACGTCAATAACTCTGTTCTCAGTGTTCCCTCTCTGTGTTCAGGATCCAAACAGAAGGGTTAGTCTCAGATCAAATCTGACACTGATATGAAACTGCTGTGCATTTCTTAATAGACTCAGCATGGTAATTGTTTAACAACGTCTGTGAATATAAATGGATATCTGTGTAGAAATATCATCTCATCTAGATCTGAATTTACACCATACTGTGTTTTAAGATACCTGTGCTGTCTGGAGGAGGCTGCAGGTACAGCCTCACACTGAGCTGTAAGTTGGCTGATAGAAGTTGTTAAAATAAGATATGATTCTCCTTATGGACAACAAGACATTCACAGAGCTATTGTACCGGACAAGCTCAGCCTTGTGGCAAGATCCTAATAGTCTCACTAGGTGGAGAAATGGCCTCTCATGAATCATTAAAGCACAGAGAGTTACAATCCGTAGACAGCAAAAAAATGGGCTTCTAAGGACATTTGATGGAAGCAGGACTCTGTCAGATTTAAAAACAACATAAAACTCTGAAGTCAGATATCAGTCTGCGTAAACGTGTTCAAACTGAATCTCAGTGAATGAACTTTTCGCTCTGTGACACAATCATAAAACAGAGTTGAGTCATCATCATTATCAGCTATTTTCACTTCTCTTTTTCTCTAATGCTTTAACTGAATCTAACTGAAATTCTCAAGTTTTGCAAGAGACCATTAAAAGAAATCATGTCGTCTTAAAAAGACAGCGTGTCAAAGCTGGCTTAAGTGAAGGAAGTCAAAGCAGCGCTCAGACTCTGTCCCTTAAGATTCCCTTAAACTGAACGTTTTTTCAATATTGAGAAGTATTTTGTAGAGTAAACAATCATTTATTTGAACAAACTGTGTATAAGAAGGATAGACTACAGCACTGGCAGGTTGCATGAACTCTTAGTTCATCTCATCTCCAACAACCAAACTTTTAACTGCAGTATCAGAGCGAGGTACAGAAACAGCCCTCCTGAAAGTCACTGCCTAAACCCCTCCTCTCCTTCCACTCTTGTCACCTCAGCGTTTTCAAACTCCTCTACCTCTCTGCAGTTTTAAAGACAGAGTACAGGGCCACATTAAAGAGGAACAAAAAGCATGCCCTCTCTTGGCTTAGGTCATATTTTACACAAAGACAAGAGGCCATCAGTGTTAGTAACTGAACCTCCATGTCCCAGGAGTCCCACAGGGTCAGGTGCATGGTCCTCGCCTGTTCATCCACTTCATTCTCCCCCTTTGCAACACCATATCCATCATAGTCTCCACTTTCACTATCATGGCCATGACGTCCAGCTACATATCAACCAATTCCATCACTTTCAACTTTCTTTGAAATCAAAACATGAATGCAAGCCATTTTTCTAAAACTACACAATGATAACCCATACAGATCTTGAGCCATGCCAAAGCCATCATGAAATCCTCTCAAAGTATTTTGCTCTTCTACAGTTACTCCATACCATCTGCCTCCCAAACACCAGCAACATGTGAGTCCCTTTTGACAGCAACAACTCCTTTGAACAGCCTGTCAATCAAATCACAAAACCGGCCTTTATCCACCCAAAACAGTTTTTTTCTTCTCTACCAGTGATTCTCCTTCTTGCTGTGAGCCTCAATAACACCCAAATCTGACAACTGCAACAACATTTCATGGAGAACGGTCCATAGTCCTCCGTGAACTTCACTATATCTAGAACTCTGATGCACAAAGCCTCTTCCTTTCATACTTTTATCAATCTGTGATTAGTTCTATGTTCTATGAAGATTTAAAGTTATATGAAGGGACTTCGGATATACTTAGAAGTGCTCTCTAGAAGTGTACAAATTGTAAACCGTGATCTTCATAGTCAGGCTCTTATTTTACCATGTCCTATGAACTTCAGGGTCCATTTCCACAGTTGAGAAACTAATAGTAAGCATCATGCATCACCCATCATTCATACAGTCGTTGCTTCCACTGTTAAAAAAAGTTGGTTGGGATTACTAAACAGTCACGGGTTGTGTTCCAGTGTCTGGTTTGTCAGGTTGGGAAACTTCCATGGTTGTGGTTATAAAGGAACCTGATTGCTCATCAAAAACAGGAAGGAAACTGAGCACTCCCTTAACAGACTTTATGTTTCTGCAACCCAGACATATTTCTTTTCTTCCATATAACCCGAGTCCTCGTCTGAAAGCCGCTAGAGGGCTATATCATTGAATATGAAAACTTCATCATTTTGGACCATATGATGAAGCTACTGCTGTCATTTTTCTTGGAGGACAGTCTTGTGCTGCAGCCGGTGCCACTTGAGTCATAAAAGCCCATCGCCAAAACTGGGAGATTATTGTAATAAACTGAAACTGTCAGTGCATGGGAAAGGCTTAAAAGACTTATAAGTGTCTCTTTACCAAAAAGTGTAGGATATTGGTCTTTTAATATTTTCTTTGTGAAGAGACAGTTGTTGACATGGCTGCAGAAATGTCCTTAGAGGGCATTCATTCTTCAGTTTACTCCAGCTAGGTTCACTAGCTAATAGAGGAGAAGGTACGACTGCAGTCCCCGTAATAAACGTTAACACTCAGTTGAAATGCAGGCTGTCATGCAGTATCAGGTTGAGTATATTTCACTTTATGAGATATTTGTGAGTGAAAATAGTTCATGAAATCATAAATTAACGCTGGGCTGATACTGTCAATGTTTCAATTAGTTTGGAGGAAAGTATATTTGCACTACTTATTTTATAAACTTAGAATAAACAAACATCTCTCCATCTCTCTCTGAGAGAGAATAGGTTGACTATTCCCTCAAGAGAAAAGGAGTTCTTAGTAACTTTGCCTTGGTTGCTCTGTGATGAATGTTGTGTCAAATTTCTGCTGGGTCCTGATATTTTTAACAGTTGTAAAATATACAATTATTTTACATTTTGCAACACAATATCACTCGTTCTTATTTTTTCTGTCTTTATTCTTATTCTTATTATTATTATTACTACTACTAAATCATCAAACCCATCCATTGATAAGCGATACCTTTCAGGATCTTGAGAGGCTGTAGCTGGTTCCAGGTGCGATTGGTTGTTAGGCCAGTTACACCCTGGACCAGGGGCGTGTCCAGAGGGTGGTCAGGGTTGGCACTAAGGCTGTTTCCGAAATCGCCTACTATACTAGCAGTACGTACTGATATGTCCAAAATTCAGTATGTGGTAAGTAGTATGTGAACAAGAGCAAAATCTGCAGTATGCCAAAACTCCCCGGATGTCTACTGATACAGGAAAATATCTCAGTATGCATCAGACCAGTCTGCCTCGCGTACTGTTTCCCATAATGCACAGCACTCGTTCTGCTTTTTCTTTTTCCTCATTTTTTGACGGGAGGAAATCCGTTTTTGGGTGCTGTGAAAGTTATCAAATTACATATAAACCACTTCCTTACTTTTTAAATCATAAATAAATGCTAAATAAGCATTTTATTTATCGGCTTCGCCGTTGTTTACTTCCGCTTTCCGAAACCGGAAATCCAGCGAAGTCTGGCTCAGCATGCTGCATGACAGATCGAACAGAACAGTCATACTACATAATAAATTCAAACGCAGTATGTAGTAGGCAATACCTACTACCTACTACATTAGTAGGTAGTATGTAGCAGGCCGTTTCGGAAACAGCCAATGTCTAAATTTGTGAATTCACTCTGTGTTTTTTCTTTCACTGACAGTTTTTTTTATTTTGTAAATTCAGTTGTGTTGATTTTAGTCTGGATAATGTTCAACATCCTGTTTTTCCGATATCATATTTCGCTATGAGTTTGTAAAATATGATGATCTGCTGACGCCAGACTTGTTCATGTTTGCAATATTGGACATACAGTATGTTGCTAACTTTGCCTTCTTTACATAAAGACTGTCTGGCACAGTCTCCTTGTTCAGGGTTAGTGAAGCCAGATAACCAAAAGATACCCAGAGTATTTAGGGTTCAATGTACCATGTATAACCACGGTGAGCATGGTGGCCAAATCTACGAGGGGAACCACCTTTGTAGTATTGAAAACCCAGAGATAAAGCTGAAGTAACTTCCATGACCCCAGATCCTGCCTCGTATTCCCTCTGTGTTTGACTCATGTTGTTTCCTGGAACATATAGGATGCAAGTTACTCACTGAGTACAAGTAACAGTGAAAAACTCATTCAGCAAGACACCATATTGGCATTATAAATTGTATTCCTTCTTTGGACTGTGGTGTGTTAGTTTTTGGAGAAGTTGGATCATTTTAACTTTTATTATCAGCTGATTTCATCACATAGCGTGTTGATTTGTTCAGATGTTGTTATCTAATCAGTCTGAGCAGTTAGAGTTTTTTCAGTTCTTACTTCAGAGATACATGATTAAGTTAGCAACACGCAAGCTCAAATCTAAAGAGTGGACTGGTTTCTCCTCATTTCTATTGACACATCTCATAAATAAATAGTCATTTATTCTCCTTGAGCAGCAGACCTAAAACACATTTAAACTAGAAAAGAGATTTGACAAGCCATTCAGAGCGAAGCATGAAAGCTTTGAGTGTGAATGCAGCCTCAGGCAACTCAGACCCAGAGGGCAGATATGAGTAAATCAAATCTCCATTACTGAGCTGAAGAGTCCATGTGCTGCAGATGTTATTACCCTCATTATTGTGCTCCATTGAGGGATACAAAAAGGAATGAGAGAGAGCCTTGGAGCCTTAGCTTCTGTCTGAGCTAATAGCAGAAGACAATGCACGAGATGCTGTAAAGTGAAAATTATCATTGTTAGGCCAAAGGTGAACAACTCTGCAGACTTTAATTAAAAAATCATAACTTCAGCTCCCAACTCTGTTACTCTGTGTTAACACGGTCTCTTTAGCTCTTTGTTTTCAACATTTCTGACACTCTCTATTTGTCTTTGTCTGAGGCTGCTTTTTCTTCAGATTGAGTCATATTTTACAGCTTCAACAGTTCAGATCTGCTTTGTTACCCTTAGCTGACAGATTAGGTCCACATAAATGAGTCATCATTACTCATGCAGCAACAGTCATAAATCACATTAGAAGCCATCTCTCCCAGAGACCAATTCAGAACATCCTTCCATTTTACTTCAATTGACTTTCTTTAAAGACATTGCCAATTTGTGTCCTTGTTATCGGTGGCCTCCAGGCCGGAGAATTCCCTCTGCAAAGAATAACCATTCTCCATCAGTCAGCAAGATAATCCAGGGAATGAAAGCCTGCATGCTAGGAGTAACAACATACTGATTATGCAATATGTTTAGAGCCAAGATTATGTCGCTGAATGGAAAACAGACTAGGTCCCCACCTGTTATGTGGATGTATCGTGCTGTAAAGTCAAGTGGAAACAAGAGTAGAATGAAAAAACCTGTGAAACCAGACCACGGGCTGTGGGACCTAAATGTTTAATGAGCCCATTTTCTTCACATAAAGGTATAAAATGCATTATGTGGTCTTTATATAATCACACAAAGATTGTACAGTGGTTTCAGAGACTTTGGGCATACACTTTTGCTTTCAGATTGCCCTGTGCCTCAGAGATACTCCATAGAAAACACCGGAATTATTGGAAAAGTTTTTGCTTCTAAATCTGGCTCCCAAAAATGTCCCTGGATGCAGTGTGTGTCTGCAGATTCCTGGAACCCATTTCTATCTTTTGTTATGACATTATGATAATCGGATGTTCTCCAAATTCTATTCTGATTTCAGCCGTTTTGGCCACTGCGCCTGCTGAATCAGGTGTTCTGGCGAGTGATGCACCTCTGCTAAAAGCTGCCTTTAGTGGAGGAGGATTAGAGCTGAGGATTAGAGGAGCTCACTGTCATTTTGTTTCAGTGCATGTACCAGGTTCTGTTCCTGATCCCCACACCAACAGCCTGCAGTTGTTGCAGCTCTGTTTGGCCACAGGAGGTTTTTTAAGTGAAGAACTAAAGCTTCCAGCTGTGACTGCGACCTTAAGGAGAAGGTTATGTTTGGAGAGACCTTTAAGCATAAATGATTCTCATGGGAAATGTGTAAAATTAGCTAATTGCTAGGGTCTGAAATTAAAAGGGAAAATAGAGGCTATGTGATGTGTTTCAAATGGAGGGAAGCAGCAGTGTCAAGTACAGTCATTAAAACGGCTGCCTTTGGCTGATGGAATTTATTGAAAAAAAATTAATTCAGCACCACTGACACCTAATAACATGATATCTACATCAGTTCAATCCAGTTCTCTTTAACAACTACAACAATGAATAAGATTAGTGCAGTAAGAACATTTTCGAGGTGTTAATTTAGGAAGCTATGATTCATATTAACTGTGCTAACTGTGCTGAATAAGAAACTTATGAATCATTTTTCTCATAACACCTGAAACTGCTTTATTTTTAATTAATTCCATGAGCTGGGTACAGCAGTCAATAGTCTATGCATATTTGTAGCTTATAAATTCAGTTAAATTCAAATGTTGTTGCTGACTCCAGGTCCAGATAAAAGACAACACAATAAATAGAGTGAAGAGATGGATGAACAGAATTCAAATTTCAGCTAATTTACATTTCTTAAAAGTTACAGTGTAAATAACTGTAACCTTGAAGGTACAGTGTGTAGAAACAAGAATATTAAGCGATATCTAGCAGTCAGATTCTACACTAAAACACTTCTTTACTCACTTCACCTGTTGGTGAAATTCAACAATTGGCGGTTGCCTTCAGGGACACAAATTTATAAGTGCATATTCAGTATGCGTATCAATCAAGCGGCAACCTCCAGTCTCAAAATATGAAGCCCATGCGGAAGTGTTATAAACTGCAGTTCATCGAGCTTCCACCTGAGGCTGGCTGCAGAAACACCAGAAACCACATACACACCAATTCAAAAAAGACGATCTTTACAGCAGAAATAAACATGTTTACAGCCTGGTTCAAAAAACGGCTTGGCTCTATGTAGCTCATTCCTCTATCAGCACACACTCTACGAGGTTTGAATTGTTTTTTTAACACGGCGGTTCAGAAAATATTAAGATTACGAGTTTTTGCCCAAATAAAGACATGACTGACTTGACTCCCGGACGGGAACACATAGCTGTTGGCTAGGAGGCTCAAACTCCGCCTCTTTAAGTCACACTATGCCTGGTTGAGTTTCCAATATGGCTCCCGCCGTCGATTTGCTTCAAAACAGCGTTCAGGAACAGATGGGTGACGTCACGGATACTACGTCCATTATTTATACAGTCTATGGTATCAATATAGATCATTTTTGTGCACAACAACAACCACTCTCTTCTTCTCCACCTTCCAACCTTCCAACCACTGCCACATACTAAATATAAAATGATGCATGTTACTCGTTTGTCCATTCTGTGCTACTGAGAAACATGGCGGGGCAAAATGGTGGCCATCACATTTTTAGCACTGAGTCTGGTTTAGATGAAATTAAAAAGACAAATACATTATAGAGTACGATTTTTCAAAACAGCCTGGAGAGTAGAGTATTGACTCCCTCTGTCACAAACATTTCACTTGCACTGCTCCATCCAGGCCTGGTCAGAAATATTTCCAAAGCATCATCATGCACCACCTGTCATCTCTGTATGCTTTCTGTCTTATCTAAGTCCACACATGTGCAGTAAACAGAGGAGCATAATGAGCTTTGAACAGGGATGTATTTACTGCATCCGACCACTCACGACACTGAGTGAAAGCATGTTGGCTTGTGCATACATCTTGCCACATTACATGTAGACATCATCATCATCATCATCATCATCATCATCATCATCAGTCTTTTTT
Source organism: Notolabrus celidotus (assembly GCF_009762535.1). Lineage (NCBI taxonomy): Eukaryota > Metazoa > Chordata > Actinopteri > Labriformes > Labridae > Notolabrus > Notolabrus celidotus. Next base: position 7,070,700 of record NC_048281.1, on the reverse strand, counting down.
TCTGTGATAAAATATTCAAGATATTTAACCAACCATAGACGCCAAGGTTATTAATGGCAAATTTAAAGTCCTGTGTCTTGTCCTCTGTGGTATAAGATCAACACATATCTCTTACCAGCATTATATCTGACATCAAATTAAGTAAGTTAAAGATCATGAGCTGATTTGTTTAGTTTAACATGGGAAAATTGCTGACCTAGCTGAACCTATAGTCCAATAATAAACCTCTTGGTGCAAATTTCTTGATTCCTTGATCTCATTTGTTTAACTTTATGCATGCTTACCATAGACTGTACAAATAATGGACGTAGCATCCGTTACGTCACCCATCTGTTCCTGAAACGCTGTTTGGAGGCCAATCGGCGGCGGCAGCCATATTGGAAATGCTGAACTCAACATAACTGCTGTCAAGCGAGTGTGAGATAAAGAGGCGGGCTTTGAGCCTCCTAGCCAACAGCTACAGTGTTCCTGCCTGTCAATCAAGTCAGCTGTGCCTCCATAATGGAAAACTCGTAATCTTAATACCTTTAAAATTGCTGTGTTAGAAAAAAATTCATCCCGTACAGTGTGTGCCAATCAAGACATGAGCTATCCAGACTACACTCGTTTTTTGAACCAGGCTGTGAACATGTTTATTTCTGCTGTAAAGATCAGCTTTTTTGAATTGGTGTGTGTGTATGTGGTTTTCAGTACTTCTGGAGCCAGCCTCGAGTGGACACTTGAAGAACTGCAGTTTTAACACCTCCGCATTGGCCTCATATTTTTAGACCGGAGGTTGTTGTTTGATGCTGACATGTAGATCCAAAAGTTTTTGTATTACAATTGTTTTCTCAGTTTGATTGAAAGGTAAATTAAGCCAATCAACACCTGACTCTATAACATCATGCATAGATGAGTGCAGAAATTGAACATTCAAAAATAGTCTTCAAAATAAAAAGAGTAATGTTAAAAAGGTCTGCTTACTTTGCAAGTGTAAAACTGAGTAAAATTTGTGTCTGTACTTTATATGAGGTCTGAATAACTAACACTGTCATAATGGTGTTGCAGTTTGAAAAGAGATGACCTGGAAACATTGTAATACTCAGATATAACAAGGAGCAAATCATGTTTCAAGCTACCTGTTTCCACTTAATTTGTCCCAACTTTTGACTTCTCGTTTGATCCCATTCCTGCCTTGTGCACTTTTTATTTTTCAAGCTTTTAAAATATGCATTTATTGAGATGTTCAAAGCTTTTAGATTGATGGAAAAACAATTTGAATACTAATTTCAAAACACAGCAACCTCAGCTTCAGATGAAGGATATCAAATAGTTTCATTTGGGTTATAACAAATGTCAGTCATTTTCTGAGGGAGGTCACAGAAGGAAAGAGAAATCTCGATATAATGTATTTTCTTTTGGTTTTGTAAGACAGTGGTAAGAACACCTCTCTCTACTTTCCCTCTTTTGTGTTCTTGTTTTCAAATCTGGCTCAGAGTCAAAGAAACCATCATGTCTTTTTGCATATTTAAAGGAAGGAAACCTGTAAAGGGTACAGCCGGCTCTCTTCTCACTGTCAGCTGCTAAACAAAGCTCTGCAATCCCAGCAGAGTAGATGAGAGTGTTCGGATCCACCCTGTGCTTTTCACCACACATCAACTTTTTTTCATTGGACAAGATGCTTAAAAACAGACTTTCAGGACACATTTCAAAAGTGCCAGTTTGAAGAGTTTTCAGTGTACAGTCATGCAGCTTAGACATGGCATAAAAATATAATAACTATCTTCACCCTATAACCATGTAAAAAGATAACGTTTCTTTTCATTGTTATGCCGATGATGTCCAGATCTACCTGCCTTTAACCTCAAGATCCAATGACGCTGTTAGAAATTTGATTGCCTGAACGATGTTAAGTCCTGGATGGCTGCAAACTTTCTGCACTTAAATGATAATAAGACAGAAGTCATAATGTTTGGATGTGGTCCAGCAGCCTTTCCAGCTGGTTTTCTGTCCCCCCCTTACACCAAACATCCAGTCATCAGTCAGGAATCTTGGCGTAATATTTGATGACAGGCTAAAATTTGATCGACAGGTAAGCTCAGTTGTTAAAAATATTTTTATCACCTGAGGATTTTATTAAAAGTAAAGGGGTACCTGCCACAGAGAGATCTTGAGATGGTAATCCATGCTTTTATTAACAGTCGACTGGATTACTGTAACTCTGTATTATGGCATGGACCACTCATTATTGCACCGCCTGCAGCTGGTACAAAATGCTGCTGCCTGTCTCCTCACTGGAAAACGTAAGCGTGACCACATATCCCCTGTCCTAGCTTCGCTGCACTGGCTCCTGGTTGTTTTTAGAATAGATTTTAAAATTGTATTGTTTGTTTTTAAAGCTCTTAATGGCCGAGCCCCCCAGTACCTGACCAAGCTTCTCCAATATCATGTCTCTGCCAGGACACTGAGATCATCTGGTCAATTGCTATTGGTCACTCCTAAAACCAAGCTTAAAACCAGAGGTGACCGAGCCTTTGTGGCGGCTGCCCCTCGGCTCTGGAACAACCTGCCCCAACAGATCCGCTCTGCAGGATCAATCGAGATTTTTAAATCCTCTCTTAAGACACACCTCTTCTCCCTGGCTTTAAATCAACATTGAGTGGATATCTGGCATAATCTTAATTCAATTTTAATTTATTTTATTCTATCTTATATTATTATACATTTGCACTGTTTCGTAATCTAGTATTGTATTTTAGTATTGTATCGTATGCTATGTTTGTCATTTGTGCTGTTTTTGTCCTGTACAGCACTTTGGTCAACTCTGGTTGTTTTAAACATGCTCTATAAATAAAGTTTGAGTTGAGTTGAGTTGAGTAATAAGCCGAGCTATGGTAGGTAGGTTCTCCCAAAACTTTGTGAGTTTACAGTGCAGTTAATATGTTCAGCGTTCTGCGTTGGTGTATGTGCAGGTTTTGATTTTCCTGTCAGCCGTGTTCTCCTGCTCGTTACAGTCGCTCTCCTGTGATATTCAGCAGTGAACCGTGCTGCTTCCTCTGATTCTCAGTGTGGCAGTGAAACTCAGGATTCATAGATGCTGGAAAATAATTGCTGTGACCACTGTCAGATTCCACTATTTTGGATCTTTCTCGGGACCTTGCAGATGTTCAAACTGATTTCAACTACATTAAAAATCTTGCTTTCCCTGCAGTGTGCAGTGCATCAATAAGTTGGGGGAATCAATGTGTGAATCCTTGTAAATCAGTTTCTTTCTTTGTACACTTTTTGCATAAACATCAGGCTCCAGGGTCTAGCTGCATACGGAAAAGTCTTGTAGGGACGATGTTAGCATTTCCAATTCTTCCTTATTTACACTAATGAGGAAAATGTGTTTGATGTAAGACTTTGACTCTTTAAAGCTTCACATAAGCATTGCTTTGAGTTGATACTTTTCTATAAAGCCCTTTGTAGGAAGTAAAACTGGGACAACCTATTAGCTCACCCTTTGCTGCTCAGTCTTTCACTGACTACTTAAGTGGTATCTCTGGATTATGCACACAGCTATTTTACCACAGCAGTGACCATGACTTTCTCAGCAAACTGTGTTATCTCAGCCTTAATGTATATAATGTGTTTCTGCATGGCTTGTTTCCCTTGACAAGGTCATATGTGCAGCTCAGTGCTGACTTTGAAGTAGATGAATCCACATCCACAGCCACAGATCCATCACTTAGACCATTAAGCCGTGCTTGTGTCTGCTTCACTGCTGCAGGTTGTTGACTGTGTGACAAATCCACGGCCATGCTTTGAAATAAAATCAGGGAATCCATGCAGGGATATTTTATTCTGCAGCCATGTCGCTGATTCATTATCAAGCTCTGTGCATCAACAGGGTGTAGAGTACAAAGGATCAAAGGCCACAAAGAGATGACTTTTCATCTTAGTAATGGTGAGAGGCTGCTGCACATTCATGGTGTGTGTGTGTGTGTGTGTGTGTGTGTGTGTGTGTGTGTGTGTGTGTGTGTGTGTCAGTATGTGTGCACTGCAGACTCCAGGTGGTTTATTTTTGCTATGAAAAGCCTTAAATAAAATATGAGAGGGTGAAGTTAACAGTTGAAGGCAACCAAAGAATCAATGATTTAAAGCGCAGCATTTTCACTTACTTCCAAAGTACATTACAAAGGTGAGCTTTACAGGAAAGTTTGTGTGTGTGTGTGTGTGTGTGTGTGTGTGTAGGTGTGTGTGTGTGTGTGTGTGTGTGTGTTTTTGTCTAAATGTGATGTGTTCTATTTGAAACCTTTACATGACTACCAACTTGTCTAATACCCATAGACTGTATAAATAATGGACGTAGTATCCATTACGTCACCCATCTGTTTCTGAAATGCTGTTTTTAGGCCAATCAGCCATATTGGAAATGCTGAACTCAACCTTAACAGCTACATTGTTCCTGCCTGTCAATCAAGTCAGCTGTGCCTCTCATAATGGAAAACTCATAATCTTAATATCTCTGAAATTGCCGTGTTAGAAAAAAATTCACCCCTTACAGTGTGTGCCAATCAATACATGAGCTATCCAGACTACACTTGTTTTTTGTACCAGACTGTGAACCTGTTTATTTCTGCTGTAAAGGTCAGCTTTTTTGAATTGGTGTGTGTGTGTGTGGTTTTCAGTACTTCTGGAGCCAGCCTCGAGTGAACACTTGAAGAACTGCAGTTTTAACACTTCCGCATTGGCCTCATATTTTTAGACAGGAGGTTGCCGCTTGCTAATACCCATTATACATCATGTGTCTCCATCAAGTCTCCATCATGTTACAATAGAGACAAACAGCGTGTAGAGTAAACTGTTTAATTAGGACCTTATTATACCTATAATTAGGATGATCAAACACAGTAAATCAATTCCTCTCTGTTCTGTAGGAACTGACACATTTGCAAAGACAGGATTTAATGTCAACAAAGGAGAATTTGCCTAAAAGCTCTGATGATGGTGATCCGTGTGCTTTGTGGAGCTCAGAGTTATTGAACTAGAGTTTGTCCAAACATGGTGTTTGGACAAAAAAACAAGCAAAGAGGTCAAACTCATGCTCTGCTTCACCAAATATTCAAAGCTTCTGTTAGGAACCTCTGGTTTGTGCCCATTTTGGGGGCCACATGACAAAGTGTATGTCTTATATCTTTACCGATCTTGTCCTTTACAGGTGTAAGTACTTTCTAAAAAAAATCTAATCCTGGTTTCATATAGCAGTATAATGTATCACTCATTGTGAGTATTTAATGGTAAATAAGATTTAATAAAGGCCTGTCATTGATGGACCCTTTTGCATTTCTACAACCCTGCTTCAAAGAATATGACTGTGTAAAATGCAAACGGCAAACTCCGGTCTCAAAATATGAAGCCCATGCAAAAGTGTTATAAACTGCAGTTCATCGAGCATCCGCTTGAGGCTGGCTGCAGAAACACCAGAAACCACATACACACCAATTTAATATAGAAGACGATCCTTACAGCAGAAATAAACATGTTTACAGCCTGCTTAAAAAACAGCTTGGGTCTACGTAGCCAATTTCTCTATCGGCACACACTGGGTCTCATTCATGAAACGTGAGCAGCACGAATTTGTGTGTAAGTCATGTGCAGCAGAAATTTACGTGGATTTCCGCATTCATCAATCTTTTAGTAGCGCTGATCTGTGAGTAACTACTCACAAAAAATCTACAACATGCTAACTGTCTCCAACAAAAACAAACTCATACGCACCACAAACACTGCCACCAAAATCATCCGCCTCCCCACACCCAACCTGTCTGACCTCAACAACAGAGCCATCATGCGCAGAGCACGCACTATAACACAGGACCCCCAACACCCCCTCTACTCAGTCTTCACACTACTCCCCTCCGGTCGCAGATACAGATCCCCATACTGTAGGCGAGCCCGGTTTGGCAGAGGCTTTGTCCCATCGGCCATAGCACTGCTAAATAGAATGCCATTGTAATGTGTCCAGTGTGTTTATATGTGACCAGTGTGCATATATGTGTCCAGTGTGTTCATATGTGTTCGATGTGTGTTCGATGTGTTTTATATTTGTCCAGTGTGTTCATAAGTGTCCGGTGTGAATATATATGTGTCCGGTGTGTATATATGTGGGATGAGGTGCACCATTGCTGTGAGGCTGGTTGGATGTTTATTGTTTATCGTATTCATACATGTATTCCTGTACAGACGGTGGCAACAAATCTCCTTATTAAGGACAAATAAAGATCTATCTATCTATCTATCTATCTATCTATCTATCTATCTATCTATCTATCTATCTATCTATCTATCTATCTATCTATCTATCTCCCAACTGTGTGTACCACTTGTGTAAATGAAGGAATACACATATATACTGCTTGTCACTGTCGGAAATTACAATTTTAATACGTATTGCTCTCTGTTATTTACACAATACGCAGATGCCTCTAAGACACGTAATTTAAACATGACACAATATTACAAATATATATATAACATATTTTTACAACAAATAAGTTGGCAATTCAAGCTTTGAGATCTAGATTAGGTTTATTTAGAAGGTGAACTACTTGTTAAAACACACACAGACTAACTGGAGCCTAATCTGACGAGGCCAACTAAAAGAAGCCATGCCACATTCTTAGCCACAGGGACCTTCCAGCGGGAAATAGCAGATAGATCTTGGATCTCCCAGCCATCAATGAGCCACATTTTACCAGCAGTACTTGCCGGCATTATTGAATCAAGGATGGAGTACATTCGATTCCCCTTTGGCACACAACGGCAAATCGAGCTAAAGCAGGGGTTTAGCGCGCTGGCCAACATGCCACATGTCATCGGTGCCATAGACTGCACACACATACGCATCAAGGCTCCATCTGATGATGCATTTGCATACATAAACTGGAAAAACTTTCATTCCTGACTGTGCAGCTGATATGTGATGCAAATGTGTTGCTCAACGTCGTGGCATGGTGGCCCGTTGGGACGCATGACAGCTTACTGCTGGCACCCGTTTGGAGAATGGAGCTGTGAGAGACGGCTGGCTTGTTGGTAAGAATGTAGTCTTCTATACAAATGCATGTTATATATGTAGAGACTTACCTTTTTATATCCATAGAAAATAAAATGTGATTCCTACATTCCACCTTGCCCAAAATAATTTCAATCTCCGGCTCGAAGAAGTTCTTGTTTCGCTCTCTATCCCTCTTTCCTTGCGCCATGATTGCAGGGCAGGCCGACCACATGCACAGGTCTGTGTCCTTATATGGTGGTTATTTGCTATTCATGGGCGGGGATTTATGCTCATTGATGATCTCCGGGAGCACGTTGTCAGTTTACGATGGGTTGGCATTCATGAGCTTACACACTTGTTTACGTTCAAATCTGAGTTTCCCGTGCCGTTCATGAATCCAGAGTGGAGTTTTAGTAGCGTGAGCTTTTATGTGCAAATCTACACTCAGATTTACTCACATTTTATGAATGAGACCCACTGTACGGGGTGATTTCTTTCTAACTCGACAATTCAAAAGATATTAAGATTATGAGTTTTTGCCCAAATAAGGACATGACTGACTTGACTAATATGCAGGAACACATAGTTGTTGGCTAGGAGGATTAAACCCCACCTCTTTACCTCACACTAAGTCTGGTTCAGGATTTCCAATATGGCTCCCGCCGACGATTGGCTTTAAAACAACGCTCAGGAACAGATGGGTGATGTCATGGATACGTCCCTTATTTAGACAGTCTATGGTAATATGTCAGAAACACATTGTGATGACTTACTAATCCTTAAAACTGGTGTTTTTTGTGGGCCATACGCTCTGCTACCCTCCACACAGACAACAACAGACAACAACAGTGAATCAGATGGTAAAATCAATATAATAATATTAGAATTAAATAATCTCCTGCAGGCTTTGCTTTGTGCACTTCACCAGGTTATAAATCAGGTACACAATAAATGTCAGGAAGCCAGATCTCTCTCTGCTTGTTGATGTCCACAGATCACTTTGTCTTTGATGAATTGTGAGGATCTCTGTTGAGTCCAAATGCCCTTTATTTGAGCATACATTTGTCATTTCACTCCAGATTTGAATATTTCCCTGACTGAAAGAGGTCATGTTGCAGGAAGCAATTTGTACATAATTCGAAAAAGCCTTTTATTTTTCACTGTGAGTATTCTTGGATCTTGAAACATCTGAGTTTTAGAGATGTTTGGACTAGAGATGTAATTTCCTCTGTGAGGCGTTTTTATGGTTTGTGTGATTTGTGTGTGAAATGTTTGTGTTTAATTTGCTAAAGCTAATGACTTTGCTCATCCCAACAGTTACAGATTGGTTTGTGTAGCTGCTGACTGTCAGAAGGCTTAACGTTTCTGTGACTTTGTTTCTGTGTTTGTTTATCTGTTTGACAGATGCATAATGTAAAATAATGTGTATTTGTGGGTTGGAGGCTGTTGTGAGTCTTAAATCTCTCTCTCAGTGGGCGATGACCAAATGTTTTCACCTCACAAGATGGCACCCACCAGCACAGAACACATGGAATTGGAAATCCTGTTAAAATGGGTCAGCTGATAAGGGAGATGAGTACATAGCGCTCCAAGTGATTCCCAATTTCACACCTCAACATTTTTTCTCCTCGCAGGCTGAGGATGGGGGTGCAGTTGGAACAGGATGAGAACTTCAGATGCAATAACAAATCCTGTTTGGTTTGAACACAAACTGTACGCTCAAAGTCTTCAGATGGCCGCAAAAATACCCCAACCAAATAAAATGCTGCCAAGATTAGCTCTCCTACCTCTTGGCTGCTGATTCAGATCCATAATCTGCAGAGTGGGAGAAGACTGCAGAGGGTTTGTTCTCCCATCATCTTTGTTTTCAATACACTGCTCCAACCACAGGATCACAGCCAGGACACAACGCTGCAGCCATGGCTGCTGCATATCTTGCTGTGGTTGGGCTTGTGCTCTGTGGATGAGCTGTGAATTCTGTGCTTTCAATGACATTGATTTTATTGTATATTAATTCCCAAGTTTCTGCAACATATGGGTTCCTTACCTTGGATACATGTTTGTCAAACTGTCTGTGTTTTACACTTCACATCTGTTTGTGCAAAACCACAGCATTAAGTCATTCAACCATAATGATGATGCCTTATGGAGATTGAGGCCCAAAGGTTGCAGAGTTGGGGGAAAGCCAAATTAATTAAGCAGTTTTCTTGTAGTTGTGCCTGGAGAAGAAGGTAGACTCTCAATTAGCCCCCAAAAGACTACTCATGCATACTGAGTTCACCCAAAAATGGGCCAGCCACTTAACTCCTATTGCACTTCAGGGAAGAATCATTGTGAATTAACATTAAAGACAGTTAAAGTAGAAATTTTGCCCCTGGACTGTTGATGAGAAAACTTTAAAATTATGCTTTTAAAGTGAAAATTGTCCTCATCAGTTGTCCATCCACACATGAACACTTCAACTTTTCTAAACAATGTCCCAGTAATGTCTATGGGAAACTGTCCTGTAGCTGTTTTTGAATTGATGGTATAAGCCACATTGTGCCAAAAGCGTTCCTGATATGGAAAAAAATCTATATAAAAACAGAATCCTAATTCATTTTGTTTTTAAATACAGAATTTTACAAATCAAATAACATCAGGTCTCCCTCTTTTATGCCGAGGTCAGACTACTCAACCTTTTTGTCTGTTGCAATGGTCACTGTGTCAGATTAGGATATCACAGTCAGAGCCAAATATTCATGCCATGACTCACATGAGAAACTGCACAGTGGTACCCAACCAATCATCACGACCGAAGGGAAGACGTTGGAAGGAAGATGGGCTGCTTGAGAAAGAAGACACCCAAAAATGCTGACAGCAGTTTCTCACTGGGTTGCTTAAGTCCGTCTGCTATTTCTCAAAAACCATTTCTCTTTTTCAGTCTGTCATGGTCATCCATCGATGACACATCATAGAGGCAGGGATGTTATTCTCAGAGCTCAGCAAACCTATCCTTCTAACCTAACCATCTTTTGCTTCGCTATTTTGTCAACAGTTGTGGCTTTTGCACTTGCAGAGCGCTCTGTGTTTTCATTGGTCACTTTTTGATGCAACACATCTTGAAAGGCAGAGAGAAAAACATATGTGGATTTTCTGTCAGGAGGTTGTGAGGTGTCCCAGATGTAACCTTGACTGTTGTTCACTATGACACAATACAATGATCGATTTTCTGGGCTGACGGGTCTCAAAACGCTACATCTGCTGCATCAGGCTATAATTGTGCTCATAACATGCAGTCTGACCTCGCATTAGCCCCCTGTGTCTCTTTCAGTTTTAGTACCAGTTTTTCATGTAACTAGCAAATTTCCCTGAAGCTTAACCCCTGAAACCACCATGGGTGCTGAAAACAGCCTATTAAATGAAGAGCTATTAATATGTATCATTTATTTAAACTGTAGAGATTAAAATTTATAGTAGATCACATGTCTCTTTACCTCTTCCTGTAAAAATGACATTTAATAGGCAGAGACATGTTAATAAGAGGTACTTAATGGCCTTATTTTCAGTAAAACTTCTGAAGGTAGACAGAGCTGACAGCAGCAACTCACTCATCCAACACGCATCCTGTGTGAATGCAATGATGACACCGAGAGCCGTCACACACCACAGCCATCATGCAGCCAACAAGCTCCCTGTCTGAAGACACCATTACTGCGTTAAGCCCGAGTGTAAACAGACAGCAGGAGCTCCTTAAACTAAGACATCCACACACACACACACACTGCACTGCTCTGCACTGTCAGCTCTTACATCATTGCCATCGTCTCCCCTTCATTACGCCTCTTTTACTACCTTTAACGGGGGAATCGGAGGCAGAATGACTTTACTCCACGGTTCCAGCTCTGTGCAGTACACATTACAGATGATGTGTAACAGAGGGTTAAAAATCCTGCCTTGAACCAGCTGAATGTGAGAGTGTATCATTTGTCAGGGAGCAGTTTGCATCTTATTAGACCAACACAGGGTGAGTTCATACAAATCATTATATATATCTTTACTTTTTACTTTGCATTAAACTGATGATGCTCGATATGAAACAGTATTACTCATGCATTAATCTGTGGTTTCTCGCTGTGCATAGATCCCCAATTAGGACAAAAGGGTTTTGCATCAGTGGCCTCCCACTGATACAAAGCTGTTCACTTGTTTGGCCTGTAATGTAAAAAAGTCACTGCTTCCAGCTTCTGTTGCTGAATTGTAGTCTTGTATGATGCTTGTTGCTGGGGACAGTTATAACGTTGAACCAAGCTTCTTCCATTTATTGTTTCAAAGGTGACCTCCATCGAGTGTACACCGTACAAGTTAGCTAATCAGAATGCAGGAAGCATTCAACCACTCACAAAGAAAGACAAACAGATTTTTCAATTAGTAATCTTGACTCAAACTATCTTTTGGTTGACCTAACGGCAGACACAGAGACGGAGTTGTGGCAGGCTTTTAGACTCCCACTAGCAGCTACAGTGTTCCCGCCTGTCTGTCAAGTCAGTCATGTCCTTAATTATACCAAACTCCTAACTTTAATATCTTCAAAACTAATGAGTTATAAAAATAATTCAACCACAGTACAGTGTGTGCTGATAGAGAAATGAGCTATTCAGACCCAAATCCTTTTTTTCTCTGGAGCCAGCCTCAAGCAGTCACTTGAGGAACAGCAGCTTTTAAAGGTGACATATCACGCTTTTTTCATCAATATATATTGGTCTAAGAGGTCCCCAAAACATGTCTTTAAAGTTTATGCTCAAAAAAACACTTTGAAATCAGATTTTGGTCTGCCTGAAAAACCCTCTTCTTCAGCCCTCCTCAGAACAGTCTGTTTTCTCTCTGACCACGCCCCCTCAGGAAGTGGATGTGCCCCGGCTGTCCAGCACTTTCATCTAATGTTTACATGTTGGCTGAATATACACGGCTGCTCAGAGATCACGTTACTTCAACCCTCTGAATCTGATCCAGAATCTGATCCTGACAGAGAGGCGCCTGCAGCAGGACCTTTCTGAAGGATTGGTCACAGATTTTGTGTTTCTTGTTGTTATATTTGTCAGTATGTCGACGTGTGTCTTGGTACACAGTTACAGCTACAGCTATGAACATGTAGCTATGTGGCTATGCTAATTAGCGCTAGCACTTATCCATGACAAATAAAAATCATCCACTAGATCTTCAAATCTGCAGACGTGGTGAGTAAAACTGACCTCTGCCAGAAAGGCAGCGGGACTTTTTCTGAAGGATTGGTCACAGATTTTGTGTTTCTTGTTGTTTTATTTGTCAGTATGTAGACGTGTGTCTTGGTACACTGCTACAGCTACGAAATGAAGCTATGTAGCTATGCTAACTAGCGCTAGCACATATCCATGATAAATAAAAATCATCCACTAGATCTTCAAATCTGCAGACGTGGGGAGTAAAACCAACCTTTGTGTTTATTAAGACAGCCTACAACTAGCATGCCTCCCTCCTAAGCTCCTTGTTAGCACACATTTGTGCAGGTAATGAAAAACGGAGAAGTTGAGTTGTATTTTATACAGTCTATGGGCTGAACAAGCTCCGAGCTCTGACTCCATGACAGACCGGATATTGTTGTTACGTAACAAAAACACGGAAGTCTGAAACGGCTCGTTTCACACACATTTACAGACAGGTGGAGAAATCAGAACAGGGGCAGAATGGATTTTTTTCATTCTCGGGGGGTTTGTAGACATGCCGGGGAAACATATTTCAGGTAGAGAACCATTAAAAAGTCAATTTTGCATGATATGTCACCTTTAACACCTCTGCTTCATCTCTCAAGAAAGTTACAGTTTGGTCATGCCTTACACTCTCTCCCCAGTTTCTTACTCCATACAATGTCTTATCTTAATAATACACAACAGAAAAGCCTGAAAATTAGACTTATATAAAATAATGATAAAAAGGTGAAAATGTAGTTTTGAATATGATTGTTTGAAGAGAATACCAACACATGCTATCACAAAGTAAAACTTGAACTTTAATGAATTTAGGGAGTTCTTGTAAAGCAATGTGAGAAGCTTTTTGGGATCATTATTTTGTCAGTAAGCAGAAAAAGGGGGGAAATGAAATCCTGGCTAGCCGATGACTGTCCACTCGTGTGATTGAATTTGTTTGCTCAGGGCTAAAGGTTCCTGTTCCTGTTGGCTGCAGGTTGTTGCCCTGAGTAAGTGTAAGACTTGGCCGCTTGCTGTGTTGGCTTTCAACATCGGCATTATTATTCAACGCACAAAACTGCTTGAGTTTTAAGTTTTGGCTCTACTCTCACATCCCACATGAGCGGTAAAGAATGACTAATTTCAATGATGCAATGTTAACATAAAATGTTGATGAAACAGTTATTGAAAGCAGCGCTTAAACGCATCATATGCCAACACTCTCTTGTTTTTCCCAACCCTCTTGAATTTCAGTCAGACTGAATAAACAAGCCTGCAGTATCCTAGAAAAGGCTGTGTTCTCCTTGTCTGTTTGGAACTTTTTTCCCTCCCAACTGCAGACAAAATGATGAATTGCTCTGTGAGAGAGATTAATTTGACCAGAGCTGAATCAGGAAGCAGCAGCCAGGGGCAGCATGCTGTATTGATAAGGATGTCATGGTGAGAGGGGTCTTTAAAGGGTGAATTATGGCTCATTGGTGAGAAGTGAAATTGTTTTCCAGCACATTATTTTGCAGTCTCTATTTGGAGACCCTTACTACCCAGGATGCACAGCTGGCAGTGCCAATGCACTCCCTGCTGCAGGCCAATAGGAATTCATTACTTAGCTTAGCCATTGATTTTCCTGCTGCCTCGAGAAAATATGAACAGCTTTCAAGATAGATTGCCAGTATTCAGAGGAAACCTGAAGGACATTTTCTCATGACAATACTTTGTGCTCCGAGGCAAATAGAGTTGACTCTGGCAAACACTGCTGGCCTTAATATGCTGCACATTCGCTCAATGCTTATTTAAAGGAGGCTGAAAGCAAATGTTTGAGTGTTTTTGCCTAAAAACTAAGATTAGTGAATTAAATGTCACGGCATTTCTTTAAACAGGAAAAATTACTTATCATGGGGAATTCTGCAAAATGCTTTCTTTCAGTCTTCAAAATAAAGTTTTCTTGCTCATGTTTGATTTTTTTTAAGACTATTGGACTTAAAACAACCGAACGGCTCTTAATTTAGGATCTTTTGTAGACGTATGTTTGACCTTAATTTTGCAAAAACGAATGGTTTGTGTTGAAAACCCTTTTACGTACGGTGTTTTTATGGGAAGCCTTATAATTGCCCAATTGTGTGCATTTATTCTGTAACAAAATCATTCTCACCCTGATCCTAGGGTTATGATTAGGGTTAGTGTTGTGATTAGGGTTAGGGTTGTGATTAGGGTTAGGGTTAGGGTTGTGATTAGGGTTATGATTAGGGTTAGGGTTGTGATTAGGGTTGGGGTTAGGTTTGTGATTCGAGTTAGGGTTGGGGTTAGGGTTAGGGTTGTGATTAGGGTTGGGGTTAGGTTTGTGATAAGGGTTAGGGTTGGGGTTATGGTTAGGTTTGTGATTAGGGTTAGGGTTGTAATTAGGGTTGGGGTTAGGTTTGTGATTAGAGTTAGGGTTGGGGTTAGGGTTAGGGTTGTGATTAGGGTTAGGGTTGTGATTAGGGCTAGGGTTGTGATTAGGGTTAGGGTTGTGATCAAGGTTAGGGTTGTGATTAGGGCTAGGGTTAGGGTTGTGATTAGGGTTAGGGTTAGGGTTGTGATTAGGGTTAGGGTTGTGATTAGGGTTGGGGTTAGGGTTGTGATTAGGGTTAGGGTTGTGATTAGGGTTGGGGTTAGGGTTGTGATGAGGGTTAGGGTTGGGGTTAGGGTTTTTAGGGTTTTTAGGGTTTTTAATTTACTGTCTGGAGTACCCTCACTAGGTGCCCTAGATATTGTATAGACCAGGGCTTCCCAAACTTTTCAGCCCCTGACCCCAAAAATATAGGTGCCAAAGACCCCCACTGTCCCTCAAAGTGATTTAATGTGGCTTCATTTAGCTGGTCTGCAGAAAATTAGCCCGAGCATGTGACTGTGTTTCCTGTGCTGTTATGAATTAATCTACTGCTACTGATGCTTTTGATAATTAACTGTTCACTAACCCTAAACTTAGGAGTCATCTGACAAAAAGAAAGGCAGAAAACTCAATATTTTTTATTATAATGTATAAAAAGTACTATTTTATATAACTTAAAAAACATTCTGGAAGAACCCCTGGTCTAGGCTATCAACCACCTCAGGCAGATCAAAGAAACGTACCTGCTGGTGCAGGTGTGTTAGCTGTGAGCCTATGCCCACAAAGCAAGAGAGCTACTTCTGTCACCATTGGGACTTGGAAACAACAGTCCTTCTAACAGGACCTTTCTGAATCAGAGTAAACCAGGGGCTCAAATATGGCTGCAGACTCTGATACCATGTTAAAACACTGAGATAGAGGATAGCATCAGAAATAAAAAAGAACTGTGTCATATTTTAACAACGTCCGTCATCTGTCCGAGCTGACAATTTTGATGACGATGGAGTGAAAACAAGAAGCCATTTTGCTGGCCATGCCAACCAAGGCTTAAGCAGAAGTGTTTGTTTTCTTATGGCCTGAACTCAGTGGGAGGCAATGTGGGCCACATTTGCATGCATTTACACAATCATGAGCATGATTTTACGGCAGCGTGCAAGCAGATTGGCTCATTAAGGGTAATCGCACAATATAAGAGTTCATCAGAAAGGAGTTTTCACACAGACCATTAAGATTCCCTCTGGGGGAGAAAATGCATAAAAACATAAAGCAGATTTTCAGTGAACACTGTTTACATTCTGATGTGTTTGTCGTGCCGTCTGTCATTAGATTTACTGAGTAGAAAATGAAATCAGCAGAGTAAAATCACATTATATTTCCCACCCGTCACCCAGTTTATGAAGTGTGATGAAGCAGCCAAAATGTTTAATTGATATATATTAATTCAGGTCAATGAGCATGTGGCGTGGGTGTGAGTGTGTGTGGTAATTAATTTACTGGAGCAGATTTAAAGCACCGTCAGCAGAGAGAAGAAGACCCCAGCAGAACGTAGTCTAATTTCTTTTGCCAAATGTTGTTGAAGTTAAAGTGCTTTGAGGAATGGGCGAAGAATAAACGCTTTGTTGGCCACACATACTGGTCAGTCTGAGCTCCATTATGGCGACAACTACATGACAGCTCATCAGGCTGCTGGAGAGCGAACCCAAGCTGTTCATGTTGTGTGGGAATGGCCTGCAGCAATATCACACAGCCCAGCACAAACTCATCTGTGGGGAAATGGAAATGACAATGCAGGTGATGAAGAATGCATCGAGAGATATTTTTCAACATTTATTCTCACTGAGGATGTTTTCGCCCTGTGGCTATGCCAGCTAGAAATGAAAAATGGTGAGGAGCCAACACAGAAACAACAACAACAACAATAGAAAAGGCCTATCATAGCTGCCATTCATTCTTCCAGAGTCCTGTCGGATGTGGCCCTCTGTTTACCCCCTATTATGCCCTGAGTCCTAATGCATTTTGATTTTTTTTATCAGGAGGCAGAGGCCAGCCAATGTTTGCCCAAAGGGGATTGGTCGATACCTGCCCAGTCTGCTAAGCTGCTAAGTGGAGGCTCTGTGGCAGCTATGGAGGTGTATCACCATGGCTACCTAATTTCCCAGCCACACTTAAGGGGGCAACAGGAGCAATTTTCTGCTCTATCAACAGTTCCTGCATTTTTCAATGTGCTGGGACCATATCTGTTGGCTTGTAGACGCCACTGAGCATGCGAGCTGTAAAGAGAGACAGAGAAAGAGGTGTGCAAAAAGATGTGTGCAAAACAAATACAAAGCTGCAAACGACCAAAAGCATTATGCAAGAATGTGGCGCAGTGCTTTAATGAATCTTGGCCACGCACCAGCCGAGCATGTCCCCAGTGGATCGACCCACTAACGGAACAAAAGATTGGTGGTGATTTGTCCATTTCCCTCACTCTAAAGCCAAGTGGTCCAGTGTGGGCCTAGTTTTCAGGCCAACATGGTCTGGGTGAATGGAGCTTTTAGGGCCAGCAATCAGCCCTCTTTCCACGCCTGAAGAGAAAAGCACAGTGCTTATTATCAGTGTGCACGGCTGGAAATGATACACAGTGCATGCATTCTCATCCAGGCCACCATGGCAGACTATACTCATTAGAGCACTAAGAGATGAGAAGCATCTCACTGCTTCACAGGACCTGATTAATGGGATTCAAAGCTCACCATTACAAAATTCTTTCATTTTAAAAGTGCTTGATAATCTTTGGTTCATCTGAATTTCATTTGAATATGTTTAGCTTTTATATTTATGGGGAAAAAAAGAACTAGACTGGCAATGATACGTACATTCCTTACCGTCAAAAAACTCCTGTATCACCGAAAGAGCAGTGAATCAAGGTTAACAAGTTTAATCTGTGTATCAAAATCCATCATCGTCATCCAAAAACTCATCTGTGAAAATATTTCTTCATTACAATGAACACACACACACACACACACACGCATGCAGAGTGTTTCTGCTGTAAATACTTATCACAGCTGAAAATAGTCTGCAGAAAAACGCTATTTACTCAGTTTGACTTAAACAAACTGGCTTCCTACTGTTTGACAGAATAATTTATTCTCATTCAAAAAAGAAAAACGCAGAAATTCATGTCTGTAGTAAAACAACGTAGTGCTGAGCTCCACAGACAGACTTGGGTACACAAGGTTTTAGAGATGGATTTATGAGTCCTCTGTTCATGAGATTTGCAGCTAATAACATCACCACAGATAAGCAGCAGCATGAAGTGGAGGATGAATCATTATAAACACGTCGACATGTAATCACAGGTGTTTGTTTTTTTCAACAACGCACATATGAAGTGCCTTCATGTGCGTCCGTCTGGAGTAGAGTCTGTGTATGGTTGGTATATAAAATACTCCTGAAGCCTCTTTGTTTGAAAAGTAGAGATGGATGGACTACTGCCCTGAAGCTTTTGTTTTACTTCAGGGAGCCAAACTGCTTTAGTACAAAGTGTCAGAGCTTGTATCAAAGATAAAACATCACGTGACTGGTGTCATACGAAGCTTCAAACATCACCGGTGCTTCAAAGAACCTTTCATTCAGCTCAACGGTTTACAAAGAGCCATATGCTAACTGTGGGATCTGTATTTGTGAGATACAATAAGAGGAGGTTGACAAAGAAAAACAAAGTGATGGACATGCAAATTTAAATCATCAAGCTAAAAGATTTGAGCCACAGAAAGTTATTATACATTACTGAACAGTTGTATAACATCTGCAAAAATATCAAATGTAATGCTTTGTGATGATGCATGTTCATGGGGCGCCTTTTGTGAAGTTGTGCACTTAAAAAGTTTCTCAAAGACACTTTACACGAAATAAATTATACAATAGATAAGCAAAGGAAACCAAAGCAAAAAGAGAAAAAAAAATCAATCAATTATAGGTTAAAAGCCTTTCTAAATAGGTGGGTTTTGAGTCCGAATTTGAATGTGGTGAGTGAGGGAGAGTCTGAGGCTCTGGGGGAGAGAGTTCCAGAGGGTGGGGAACTCTCCTTAGCTCCAAAACATCATAAAAATGTAGAGTACATTTTTAAAAGTCCCTTTTTTTTAATCACATTTAGAGGATTATTTGTGATCTTCTTCACATGTAATTCACAATTTAATGTGAAGAAGATCACAAACATTCCTCTAAATGTAATTAAAAAAGTGACTTTTTATAAAATTCACTCTACATTTTTATGACGTTTTGGAGCTAAATGTGGAGAATTGTAGCTGTTATTTTCAGTGTGCTCAACTTTACAAATGGCACCCCATACATGTTATGTATTTGCATCACACTCACACTAAAGTAAAGAATTGTAATGCAGAATATCTGAACAAGAGCAGGCTAAATGGATAGTGTTACCTCTTAACACACAGGCTTCTTAGACTTGAACTATGTACAGTCATGGCCAAAAGTTTTGAGAATGACACAACTATTAATTTTCACAAAGTCTGCTGTTTCAGTTTTTATAATGGCAATTTGCATATACTCCAGAATGTTATGAGGAGTGATCAGCTCAACTGTAATTAATTGCAAATTCCCTCTTTGCCTTGAAAATGAACTTTATCACCGAAAACACATTTCCACTGCATTCCAGCCCTGCCACAAAAGGACCAGCTAACATCATTTCAATGACACACAGGTGTCACACACATTAACACAGGTGTGGGTGTTGATGAGGACAAGGCTGGCGATCAATCTGTCATGATTGAGTGACTGGACACTTTAAAAGGAAGATGGTGCATGACACCATTGTTCCTCATCTGTTAGCCATGGTTACCTGCAAGGAAACACGTGCAGCCATCATTGCATTGCACAAAAAGGGCCTAACAGGGAAGTTTATAGCAGCGAGTAAGATTGCACCTCAGTCAACCGTCTATCCAATTATCAAGAACTTCAAGGAGAGAGGTTCAATTGTTGCCAAACAGGCTCCAGGGCGCCCAAGAAAGTCCAGCAAGCGCCAGGACCGTCTCCTGAAGGTGTTACAGCTGCGGGATCGGGCCACCACCAGTGCAGAGCTTGCTCAGGAATGGCAGCAGGCAGGTGTGAGTGCATCTGCACGCACAGTGAGGCGAAGACTTTTGGAGGAAGGCCTGGTGACAAGGAGGGCAGCAAAGAAGCCACTTCTCTCCAGTAAAAACATCAGGGACAGACTGATATTCTGCAGAAGGTACAGGGACTGGACTGCTGAGGACTGGGGTAAAGTCATTTTCTCTGATGAATCCCCTTTCCGATTGTTTGGGGCATCTGGAGGAAGGCTTGTTCTGAGAAGACGAGGTGAGCGCTACCATCAGTCCTGTCTCTTGCCAACAGTGAAGCATCCTGAGACCATTCATGTGTGGGGTTGCTTTTCGGTCAAGGGATTGGGCTCTCTCACAATCTTGCCTAAAAACACAGCCATGAATAAAGAATGGTACCAGAACGTCCTCCGAGAGCAACTTCTCCCAACCATCCAAGGGCAGTTTGGTGATGAAGAATGCCTTTTCCAGCATGATGGAGCACCTTGCCATAAAACAAAAGTCATAACAAAATGGCTCGGGGAACAAAACATTAAGATTTTGGGCCCTTGGCCAGGAAACTCCCCAGATCTTAATCCCATTGAGAACTTGTGGTCAATCCTAAAGAGGCGGATGGACAATCAAAAACCCACAAATTCTGACAAACTCCAAGCATTGATTATGCAAGAATGGACTGCCATCAGTCAGGATTTGGTCCAGAAGTTGATTGACAGCATGCCAGGGAGAATGGCAGAGGTCTTGAAAAAGAAGGGTGAACACTGCAAATATTGACTTATTGCATGAATTCTGTGTAATTCTCAATAAAAGCTTTTGATACTTATGAAATGCTTCTAATTGTATTTCATTATACCATAGAAACATCTGACAAAAACACCTAAAAACCCTGAAGCAGCAGACTTTGTGAAAATGTAATATTTGTGTCATTCTCAAAACGTTTTGCCGTAACTGTATATCAGTGAGGTACAGTGAGGCACTTCAATCTTAAGTTTTGCAAACGACCCGAGGACCCTGCCTTTTCCTAGATTAAAGCTGGAAGCACAAACAGAAAGAAAGCTCCAAAGCTTTAGAGGGCTTCAATCACAAATCACTACTGCAAGTGAAGACGAATCAACAACAAAGACATTCAAGATTCAAAATTCAAAATATCATGGCAACCGAATGGTAATCCCCAAAGAGATGATCCATCATATGACAAAGTCCATTTCTGATGTACATGTTATGTTTTGGAGATGCAACTGCAGTCACACATGCTGCACTTTAAATATAATGATAATGCTCTGCTTGTTTTGATAACGTCTAATGTTTGGTGTTATTACAGCATCTCAGCATTCTGTGGTTTAAATAGCACTTACAGCCTCAACAATGCTGGGCATGACTTTGTTTTCCTCTCAAATCAGTGTCTACACAATCTAAAAATGTTACACAACTCTGAAACACATGTTTTTTTACTTGATGATTACAATAAGACTCAACGTTGCACTGAATTTTCTGCTTTAGCATGTGAAGGATCAAAGTGTATTATCCTGTAATTCATTCTGGTTCTGCTTCTGTTTTTTTGCTCTGTATAAAATATGAGGCTGGAGGAAAAAGAGAAAAGAAGATTTAGGTCCAATGCATCTCAAATCCTCCTATATAAAAACAACATCTCCCTGCAGCCTGCATGCAGAGCCAGCTCATGCTTCCAAAGCATCTGCTGAGATTTCCATGCAAAGTCTTTTTCTCCTCCTCGCCCCCCTGCGTCTCATCACGCCGCGGGCAGCAGGTATGTTGGTGTACAGTACTAAACTGAGCAGCTGTGTGCTGTGCCATCCTCTATTGTTCCTTTCTCTGACAAGGCTGTGTTGTATCCTGAGCTGATGTGAAGGCACTGAAAGTGTTCTCTGGATCCACTTGGGGCACACCCTGGTTCCAAACAGATTCTTCTGACGAAATGAGGTCTACTTTGTTGTTGCTGACGAGGCTGAGACAGCAAAGACAGCGCAGCTTCATGATGAACAAATAAAGATATTTGATGAAGTCCTTCAGTTTTACTCTGTGGGACTTTAAGACCAACATGTGCACAGACTTTTTTATTTCTATGACAAGCCAGAGACAAGTAACTTTGAAAATATTTATATTTTTCTGATTCATGTTTGGATTTTATATCAGTATACACTCAGTGATGGCTGCCAACAGACAAAGGGCTGAAAAACTGGCCTGAATCAGGATTTAATAATTGAACTAAGAGACTCTGCTGGCAGCATCAAGCGAGTGGTGGTGTTCTGCCATCATTGCTCTATTGTTTCATATAAAGACACACACACACAGATACACACTCACTTCCTCCTCCCCATGCAGGCTGGGATAGCCCACAGTTGTTTGTGGCTTTTAATGTGATTGGTGGATTGGAAACCTGGCAGGATGTGAGCTTCATAAAGAACGCAGACAAAGAGGTTTTTAACAAAAGAAGCAGATTAAAGCTGTTGCTGCTGTATTGGGATGTATGGTTAGAATTAAAGTTGCATATGTGATGTGTAATTGGATTAAAGTGTGCTTTGAATGTCTATCATGAATTTCAAGCTTTGGAGCTGTTAGAAATAAAAAACACATGCAAGAGATGAATGTGTGCGACAAGCCAATACGAGGATGCTTTATCTGGATGCTTTAGGCAAATGATGCAGCCACATTGTTGTCTACTGATTCAACAACAAGGTGCTTCATAAATGTAAGTCTACGTTTTGCTGTTTTGTGAATGGAATTGAAAGCAATGAAATGAGGTAGAGCTGGCATCTTGAAAATTATGAAGGAACAAGGGAACAACAATACTAATGATGACTCAAATCTACATGCGGCTCACATGAATTCATTATACAGTTAGCCACAGTGTTGATGGAAATAACGGTCATTGTGGGAAATGGGAAAAGGTGGTGGTTAAAGGCATATCATTCAGGTGAAGGGCCATCACTAAACTTTATCATCAGATACAGTAGTCCTGGGATCCTGTGCAGAGAGGGAGTACTGTACATTAGTTAGATCTCAGTTATGAAACACAATGAATCATTTCAGTATTTTATTTTACTGTTGAGTTGAGGTAAGGAGAAGATTATTTGATGGAAGCATGGACTTCTAAAAGAAAGTGAACTTGGCCTCTTGGTTTAAAAAGTGAAACCAGTCTGGAGGTAACTGAAACATGCATTCTTTCAAATGTATGAACAAGAGTGAACTCTCTTAAAAACATCTGGTGGTGTCAAAGCAGAGGAAAGATAATTATACCTCTATGTTTCTGCACCACGCAGTCAACATTCTTCTAACAAGTGTTAAGTGTCAGAACTTAAAATGTATGCCCCGATCCCCAAAAAAAGGCTACCCAGAATCCAACAACCAGAAGATGTTTGCAAATTGGTAGCCACCCCCTTTCTCTCTCTCTCTCTCTCTCTCTCTCTCTCTCTCTCTCTCTCTCTCTCTCTCTCTCACTTCAATGATTCCACTTCTGGCTTGGAACCATTGACTGTATATAGAATGAACAGTGTCACTCTATTTCCACCCATCGTGAGATTTTAAGCCTGTTAGAGCCAAGGCATGCCTACAAGCGACCTGGCTGGACAAGTCACGTTGAAGATCCCTCAGGTGCAGAGGCTGAACAGATTCATTTGTTGATCTGAGGCAGACACTTAGGTGGGTTTATGAACCAGAAAGGTTTCCACAGAGCTTCATGCACCAATCGCACATGAGCTGCAGAACTTAAGAACATCTGCACCAACTCTTCACTGATGGAAGTCCTCACTCGGTAGGAACCAAAGGCTGTATAAATAATGGATGTAGTATCCGTGACTTCACCCATCTGTTCCTGAGCGCTGTTTTGAAGCCAATCATTGGCGGCAGCCATATTGGAAATGCGGGACTCAACCAGGCGGAGTGTGACGTAAAGAGGTGGGGTTTAAGCCTCCTAGCCAACAGCTATGTGTTCCCATCCGGGAGTCAAGTCAGTCATGTCCTAATTGGTCAAAAACTCGTAATCTTTATATCTTCTGAACCGTCGCGTTAGAAAAAAACTCACTTAGTGTGTGCCGATAGAGAAATTAGCTACGTAGAGCCAAGCCGTTTTTTGAACCAGGCTGTAAACATGTTTATTTCTGCTGTAAAGATCGTCTTCTTTAAATGGGTGTCTATGTGGTTTCTGGTGTTTCTGCAGCCAGCCTCAAGTAGATTCTCGATGAGTTGCAGTTTATAACACTGCAGCATGGGCCTCATATTTTGAGACCGGAGGTTGCCGCTTGGTTGGAACATACAACATGTAGCCTCTGGGGGTTATACCTTATATCTATCATGAGACTCAAACAAAAATGAAGCACCCCCTTGTGGTGCGATTTGGTACTGCAGTAATATCACATTTACTGGACTTTGACTGTTCCAGGCTCCAAAAGGAGCTTCAAAATGGTAGTCCACAAATGACCATCTGTCCTCCACACATCACAGCCACGATGATACTTTAATATTTAAACCCGAGCATGCTCCATTGTCTGCATAGACCATGTCATTTGTATTCCAAGACATCATGCTCACATTATAATAATTAATCACTGAACAGATTTCAAATAACCTCTTGAGCAGACATATATTACACAATGTTATGAATGCTGTCGTCTTACTTTGAAGGATCTGTTGCCCTGTGTTTGATTTACAGCTTTTTTAAGTGCTGAATTGTTACACTGTGGCCATCTGCATGATGTGCAACAGTTCAGGGACTCCACAATGTCATTAATGACCTATGTCGTGTTCAGTCAAAGTCTCATTTGCTGCTCTTCTTATAGCCGGTGAGTGCAGGCAGCCAGTAGGCAAGTTATTGATGAGCCAGCGTCCAGCCAAACATCCTGGAGGAGCCTCGAGGACAGGACGGCTTCAGCTGCACACCCAACTGCAAAATGGAATATAATAAAATGTATAGCTTCTGCAGTTTAAGCTAGTGAAAGGTTAATCGTGAAATAAGACGACCTGAAGAAAGATTATCAGCCTATAATAGTAAGAGATGAGAATATTAACACCTTCCTTATGTTATGTCCAGAGTTAGAAAAGTCATTAAATGCTCTGCTAAATTACTTCAAAATCATTACTGACAGAGGAACCTTAAAAGCCAAAGTCTTTACACACACACATCATCTTCTATGTTTAGAACAAGAGGTGGAGTAGTGAAGCAGTGGTTCATCAAGCAGACACCTTACAGTTAAAGCTTATTTACTGTCTGACAGCTAGCTTAGCCTCAGTGACCGCACACAGCAGATAGGTTAGAAATCCTGACCGGACACTGAAGTTCATTTCTCATGTCTTACAGCTGGAGAAGAGAGACAATTAGCTGTTATAATCAATATCACCAACAGGGGACAATGAGTAATTATTGCTGTAACTTGTTTGGAAATATGCCAACACTTGGACTGACAGTATATGTGCACTGAATATGAAAAACTATATTTTACATAGTCATAGATTTAACAACTTGTATTTTGTCAATAGGAATCACAGTTTTGATCGGTCCTGATGGCTCCACTCTTACGGGGCTTCCTGAGCTGAGCACCATGCTGCAGGTTTCCAGGGAGCGATTCAACCAGCCTGCTATATCCCACATGAACTAATGCAAATCATTCATCATGAAGCCGTGAACTAATTGTCTTTACGTTAGGGTAAGGGGATCATTTTTCATTCCAGTCCCACCAGCCGTCATCAAACTTAATAACCAAAGTCTATAAATACATGTCTCAAAACGTTAAATCATGCCTCCAACAAAATGCTTCTTAGACCCAACGAGGACTCATTTAAATGCCTTGTCATATAGGAGCTAGGCCTGTGAAGTGCCTGTTCCGAGCAGGTTAAAACCTCTTTTTAAAGTTCAAGAAACCACCACCATCCACCAACATTGAACTCTCGGTTAAAACACAAATTGCAATTGCATTATTACATTTCTGTTTGTGTGAGTAGAGTAGAGTTTGTCGATTAACCTTAACTTTGCAAAGAGTTGTGCCAGAAGTTATCCCCTTCTTCTTGTATTTATGATAAGCTAGGCTAATGGCCTCATGCCCAATGTCTTTTTCCTTGCTAGGCTTAGTGCTACATGTAGTTTCCCAATGCAGAACTATGCCTCGGACTAAGTGTTCCAAAATGACACCTTTGTAATACCCTGTCATCACCACTACTTGCTTCTACATTTGTATCTGTGTCAGTCCTGAGTAGAAGAAAAACTGTCTGTGTTATAATGATGATACTCCTCCCCTGAGATGATTGGTTGAAATATTACATTGTATTCTCCATCATGACACATTGTTGTAAGGGACACCTAGCCAGCCAGCCTCACCTGACACACACAGTAGAATTAGCCTGTGGAAAACACCACTGCAAAGCTCACTGTTAGCAGCCCATGCTAATTTAACCTTTGTTATGCACACTATAATTGACAAAAGAGATCCTGTCCTCTATCTTGACCTTAATCTGTTTCACATTCATGCATTTTGAAGGTGAGATTGTGATGAAGGGAGGCGGTGCTGACAGGAGGAGAGAGAGAGAGTGTGGGGGATACTTGTTTCACCAATTAAGCCTCAAATCATGCATCACGCCGCTTCAATTAAAAGGAATGAGATTCATCTCGGAAATGAATGAATAAGATTATCAATCAAACTGGAGCACTGAACCTGTTAGGGGACGTCTAATTGGTCTTATGCATCAAGCATGATGTGTGGAGTTCACGTTTACAGCCTGAGGATGAGACACAGCTGTGCTGAGGAGCTTATTGTTACATATAATCACCATCCATTTTACTTCATATTTTACTTTGGCAGTCCCTGCTCTCTATCTGTTTTTACCCCAAAACAAAGCACTGCATCATTTCTGTAATATGGTGCCTGACATCCTTCAGACTTCCTTCCTTACGTCCTCAGAATACAGAGTTCTGTAACTGAATGTTGATATGAAGTGTAGCTGAACAAAGAGTCATACCCCATCTCCATCAAAGGAAACAGCAGATGGTCTTTGCTTACCTACGAAGAAAAGGCAAAGTGTTCTTCATCAACATCAAACAGGTGTTAATGCACCCCAGTTTTCTGAGAGGTAGCTTTCATCAGCAGTCTGTTTACCTGAAGCTGTAGGACCTCCAAAAATTTAGAAAGATATTTAGTCAGATATTCAGTTAAGCAATCTTCATTGTATTCTATTTTAAAAACTATCCTTAAGAATAAACCGATACTAAGAAATATTAACTACAAAGCCAAATCCAGATGTGGTATTCTATTCTGCTCACTTCACACAGCCTCATTCATTCATATCCATCCACTCCCTATGCAGCGAGTTCTCCATTATGGGTCAACTTTCCAAACAAACGCAGCGCACTGATGAAAGATAAATAAAGTGTTGCTGCAACAAAGTCAGAATATCAAATGTGTTGACTCAATTGAGTTTCACCTGATACTTCAAAACTGTCAGGCTTTTATTGTTGAACTCTACCTCCAGCTCCCTTGTTGCTTCTAAAAACATGTAAGAGGTTACACGTTTAAGATATGATCAATAAATGTGACAGC
Organism: Notolabrus celidotus; assembly: GCF_009762535.1. Classification (NCBI taxonomy): domain Eukaryota; kingdom Metazoa; phylum Chordata; class Actinopteri; order Labriformes; family Labridae; genus Notolabrus; species Notolabrus celidotus. The sequence goes on along the minus strand of NC_048281.1, from coordinate 7,043,494 downwards.
CAATGAATCTAACTCTGCTGCTCCTGCTCCCCTGTGTTCCTTTTGCTTTGAGGTGGGTGGAGCCAATTGATCTGAGGTCTTGCACCTGGACTGGCTGGGCTTTAGATAAAAGCGAAAATGTAAAACATGTATTGAATTGATTATTCATTCATTTATTTTTAAATGGGATTGTATGAGGTATCAATAAGTGCATAACTCACAGAGGATGCAGGTCAGCTTGTCCCAGAACCTGCACGTTGAGGCATGTGTGTGTGTGCAGTGTCTGAAAGTAGTGCTGGAACCAAGTTCCTTTCAGACTGCAAAGTAAAGCTTTGAGAAATGTCTAATTATAGCATCCATCTACACCGACCTGAGTGTCCGGGTCGAGTTTCTTAAAGTGAGTGTGGTAGAGTTGACAATGTCTGCAGCAGTTATTAGCCTAGCCTTCATGCTGATTCTCCAGCTGGACTCAACAAAGGGGCCGAGTTGACAAGGATCCCCTCTGGGTAATACACTTACTATTGACAAGTAGTCATACAACCACTTAAATCATGAAGTAGCCCCTTTAAACTGAATTCTCTACCCTAACTCCAATCTCCATCCGAAAGCGTAAGCACTTAACCCTCACATACATATATTGATGTTGGGCGTACAGCATGTGAGTGCATGAGGTTGAAAAGATATAAAACGAGGATAATCTATCATGACATTTCAGGTTGCCTGGACACGGGATGTGCCTTTCAATGGTAAGTGTTTCTTATGATCATTGTTGTCTTCCATTACAGTGTTTGTATATTTTAGCAAAGTATCCAAAGCCTTAAAGGTTTAAATGTAAATCTTCTGCAGATATTAAACAAAGAAACAAAGAGCTCTAAAACATGCTTTTAATAACCACAGAGGTTATTCAGTTCATTGAGTCTCTTACAGATTAACAAAGAAACTTAAATGAAAAATGCGTCCATATTCTAAAATGTGTTTACATTTCATGAGGGGGCTTAACAATCATATTTTCACACATCAGCAAGTTCACGTTGAATTTTGAGTTAAAGGTGACATATTACGCTTATTTCATCGATATATATTGGTCTAAGAGGTCCCCAAAACATGTCTTTGAAGTTTATGCTAAAAAAAACACTTTGAAATCAGATTTTGGCATGCCTGAAAAACACTCTTCTTCAGCCCTGTTCAGAACGGTCTGTTTTCCCTCTGACCACGCCCCCTCAGGAAGTGGATGTGGCCTCGGCTCTCCAGCACATTGATCTAATGTTTACATGTTGGCTGAATATACACACTGCTTACAGACCCGCGTTACTTCAACCCTCTGAATCTGATCCAGAATCTGATCCTGATGGAGAGGCGCCTGCAGCAGGACCTTTCTGAACAATTGGTCACAGATTTTGTGATTCTTGTTGTTTTATTTCTCAGTATGTAGACGTGTGTCTTGGTACACAGCTACGAACATGTAGCTATGTGGCTATGCTAACTAGGGCTAGCACTTTTCCATGAAATCATCCACTAGATCTTCAAATCTGCAGACGTGGGGAGTAAAACTGACCTTTGTGTTTATTAAGACAGCCTACAACTAGCATGCCTCCCTCCTAAGCTCCTTGTTAGCACACATGTGTGCAGGGAATGAAAAGCGGAGGAAGGGTTCAGTATTATTTTATACAGTCTATGGGCTGAACAAGCTCCGTGCTCTGACTCCGTGACAGACCGGATATTGTTGTGACGTAACAAAAACACGGAAGTCTGAAACGGCTCGTTTCACACACATTTACAGAAAGGTGTAGAAATCTTTTCATTCTCAGGGGGTTTGTAGACATGCCAGGGACACATATTTCAGGTAGAGAACCATTAAAAAGTCGATTTTGCATGATATGTCACCTTTAAGCCCACTAGAACAGGAAAGTCTTCAGATATGCAGACTCATGGAAAGTGTGTAATTTGTGGTTCTACAGTCCCCTGCAGAGCGCTCACACACTTGACGATGTGACACAGGGACAGCTCTAAGAGCTCACACACTCCCCATGCAGTAAGAAGCCTTAAAGTCTGTGAGTCTGTAAGTGTGGAGAGAGGGCTTGGACCAGTCTCTCTCTCTCTTTCATCACCACACCTTTATGGTTTGTTGTCTTTGTTGTGCCTGAACATCACACACATATTCAGCACTGCAGTCAGCACAAATTTACTGACTGCAAATTCTTTTATGAGGTTGTAGAAGTTGTTGTCGATGAGTGACCAGCATTTATGAAGTACTATGAAACTTGAACTTAGACGTCTTTATAGAATGTTTTAAAATGATTATGGTTGTTAGGCATTATGAATATTGCACCACTGATATAACATTATAGCACATTATTAATATATTTATAACGCATTAAAGAAATGGGCCTCGTAGAAATGTTTCCAGCTAAAGCACAAGTGGGATTTCATATTAAATACAGTTTTATATCATCTGATGAATGGCGCGCTCACATGCCCGACCACTCAACCAGAAACTATGAGGACCTTACATTTTCTCTGCATTCAGCACTTTGGAAAATCTCCTCCGGTTGCCAAGCGAATGTTTCCCAAGGTCAGCGCACTTGACAGCATATATTCACATTGTCAAGTGTTGAGTAGAGGGAGGGAAGCAATTTAGACTTAAAGCGGGCAGCTATCAGTTCTCTGTGTTGCTCTAAATTACTGTTGTACTTGATAGAAGATGAGGCACGACAGAATGTGAAACACAGGTTTGAGCGGATGAAGGAGGAGTCAGAGAGAGAGCAGGTTTAGGGCAGCAGCTTCAGCCCCAAGAGAGATTGTTAGCAGCGGCGTAAAATAAGAACTGAGCCGGGGTTTAACACTCAGCAGACCTTACACAGCTCACTGCAGCATTGCAGCATGTGGAGTGTATAGACTATATAATTGGAAAAGCTTAGACATACAGAACTAGCAGCTCAAGACGAGTGGTCAGCCTGGAAATTAAAAGTGTGCTCAGTTGGGACTGGCAGCTGTGTACTCATGTTCACATCCTCTACCAGGTCACTCAGTGACGAAGGATTGGTCTGGTTTAAGGTGTACAAATATGGAAACTGGGGAAAGCCAATAATAGCTTTTTTTCAAATGAAATCTGGACGTCATCATCGTTCTGGGAGCTGAATTATCAAACTGATTCAAACAAGGATTTACACAGAGAGACTTGGCTTAGAGGCAAAGATGGAGCGACTTTAGATTAAGATTTACATCTATTCTTTATCAACATACAGTCAGAGTGATTATAACAAGTTAGTCGAACGTGATTTGTTTTCACATGTGACGCCTCCTGTCATTTCAGTTCCTGTCTTCATGCACCCCCCAGTCCTTCATTACCAGCCCTTGTCCTCATCACACACCTGCTCCTGATTGTCTCATTGATTGTCTCAGTTGCTGGATGATCTTTGATTTCACTTGTGTGTGCATAGTTTCTGCAATTGCATGGCTGATTTTCACAACCTTGATTCTGCCTGACTTCTGGACATTTACTGGACTTTTCCATCATGCACAAGTGTGGCATCAAGTGCCAACAGTGAGTGCTTTTGCAAATATGTGAATGTGAAACAAACCTAAACCTAGGAAAGAACAAAACAAAACATAACCAACACCGACACAAGAAAGCTTTAACTGTCCAAAGCTGTGAGTGTCCTCCGGTAGTCTTGTTTGCTTTGCCCCAGTCCCGCGGCTACACCAGCCAATTGGTTTCTCTTCCTACAATGTAAGAAGATGGAGGGATGCCCTTTAAGTTCACATACAGCCAATGACTTTAGCTGTCAGAGCTAACATGCTTATGTTAGAGAGTGAAATTCCATGTTTCAATGCAACAGAACAATTCAACCAGAAGTCCAGTGTTGTTGGCCTGGAGACTATGAGTAAAAACTTGTGTAATATAACCGATAGGCGATATAACTAAGACCTCAAGTGCTCTGATTGTAAACTAAACCATGGGGTCTAAAACCAACCATACTGCATCACTTTGAATAGCTAACTGTTGTTGCATGAGTTTATTTGCAGATAACGTGATGCAAGTGTTGCATGCTAACTGTTAGTGTGTTCATCCAGGTCATGATGTGAGGTTTGAGGACTTTTTGTAGTAATCTATGAGGAGCTGTAACTGAGTTCAATGACCACTGATGAAGCTGTTTACATACTGTTTCAGTCAAACTCAAGATTCCAGCACTGAGGAGCTGGTAAAGCCATTCCTGGAAGAGCAGGCGCCACATTGACAGATGCGACAGTCCTCAATACCCTAGTTGCAGGATCCTGGTCCTGACAGTATTTCGTGCATGTCATCTCTCTCTTGTCCCCCACATCAAGCTGTCCTATCAAATAAAGGCAAAAAAGCTAAATAATCTGAAAACTGGTTTATTGGCTGCACTGACGGAAAGGAGGAATTTTAAAAGTGCATTTTATATCCCCAATTTTACAGTGCATCAATTTCATAGTAGTGCTTGAGGAAACGTTTCAGGGCTGAAACAGTACTCAACACTTTGAGACTCAGATGCAGCAATGAACAGGACAAGTTACAACCTGGGCTGGTCTTTGCTGATAAAGAGAAGGTCAAACACTCAGAGGCAGTTTGAGACAACATTTCAAGAAGTGTCCAGAAGTCAGGCAGATTCAAAGTTGTGAAAATCAGCCATGAAATTGCAGAAACTATGCACACACAAGTTGAAAAAAAGATCATACAGCAACTGAGACAATCAATGAGACAATCAGGATCAGGTGTGTGATGAGGATTGGTAATGAAGGACTGGGGGGTGCATGAAGACAGGAACTGAAATGACAGGAGGCGTCACATGTGAAAACAAATCACGTTCGACTGACTTGGTACAGAAGCCTGTGCTGATTTCAAACTATTGATTTGTGCTCAGTGTTTATCTTAAACACGCTGAGTGTATTCTTCATCGATTCTTAACAATTAAACTGAACACAAACACATTTTCCAACACATTAGCAAGCTAACTGAGTAGGTGATAGACTTTCTCTACTGACTCATTGCTGCATAATTCAGCACAGACGCCACGTGTAGATCAGTGAAGTAATGTGAAAGGTTTTACATCATGCTCTCTGAGTGCACCCACATTGTTGACCTCCCTGAGAATGAGACGGACAAAGCAGGGACCCACTCTGGGAAAAACAGCTCTGCTAAAGGTCAAAACCTCAACAGGAACCTTTAACCAGTCGCTGCTCACCTGACCTTTCAGCACAACATCACTGCTCTCTAGTTATTAAGCTGACGTATTTACACAAAATATTGCACTTTGGACATTTACACAATTAGGGTGAGAGACTTCAGAGGCTTCATTGTGTATTCTGCCTGTTTACCAGCCTTTTGTTTGCCTCCTGTTATTCTCTCTAGAAACAGAGAAATGTATTAGCTTATGCCAACAGAATCAAATGCCCTCCAGAGCGCTGACAGACTATTATAAAGTTTTTTTAAGATTACTGAGTGTATCTACAGTTTATGTGCGTGCCTGTTCTCTTAACAGATGCGATGTGTGGATACAGACTAACAGATCAGGACTCTGTTCTTCATCACTTGGCAAGATAATGACATTTAAATTTAAAACTCCCTCTGTTTTCTTTGATGTGAGGGCGGAGCTGGAGACAGAAATCAAACAGTTTGGGTCTGGCACTGTCAGCAGCAATAATGTTGATGTCACTGTTGGAGTGCTGAGGGGAATCTGGCTCCCTGGTGCTCATCAGCTCACTTGGGATTTAAATTGAAACTGGATGCGTCAGGCGAGACAAAATGTTTGTGATTGTTCGCTGTTGGTGGTGCTCTTTCTCCAAGAGTGCAGAGAAAGATGAGTATCTGGATGGCGTACGTTAGGTCAAATGTCACTTGTTTCATTTAATCTTATTTTATGGCCTTGCCTTAAATAACCTGACACTCTTCAGAAAATAAAAACCAAAGACTCGCAGATTCATGTTTCTACTTAAGTATCTGATTAGACTATCTCATGTCTTTGTTGCAGAACCTGACCTTAAGAAAGCCAGGCACTGTATTCCCCCATTTCCCGTTCCTCACAATGAACAAGAACAAGAATCGAAGTTCGAGAGTGCAGTGTGTAAGTGTAGTGTAAGACTTTGTTCTTCATCTTAGAACAGCTTCAGGGTTGTGTGTGGAAACAACAAGGTCACCATCCATACATGGCCTTTATAGAATTGATCTGAACACACAGAGAAATGAGTAATATTACCTCATGTACCCCTTTTCAACTGAAGCAGTTTCTTTTTTTTTTACTTATATTTTATTTGCTTTTCTTGATAAGGTTACATCAAAACAATCACATCAAACAAACATTGGTGTCAGTTAACAAACGTTAGTCTAGCCTCCTTTAAAATCATCCATTCTCTTCAGACTTTTTGATGGGTTATAAAGGTTGTCCATTTTTTCCATTTTTCTTGGCAGGCAGATTGTTGAAGTCTTAAATTGTGTGTGAAGTTCTCCATATCATGTAGTTTTTCACCCCCTCCCCTCAGATCAAAAAACTTGGTGTCATCTTCGATCAGACTCTCTCCTTCCAACCCCACATCCGTCACATCACCAAAACTGCCTTCTTTCACCTCCGCAACATCGCCCGCCTCCGTCCCACTCTCTCCAAATCCGCTGCTGAAACCCTAATTCATGCTTTTATATCCTCACGACTCGACTACTGTAATAGCCTCCTGAATGGTCTTCCCTCCTCCCATCTACAAAAACTACAATACGTACAGAACTCTGCTGCCCGGCTACTCACCCACTCCCGCTCCAGAGACCACATCACCCCTGTCCTTCAACAGCTCCACTAGCTCCCCGTAAAACAACGCATCCATTTCAAGATCCTGCTCACCACGTACAAATCCCTCAATAACCTGGCCCCCCCATACCTCACTGACCTTCTCCAGTACTACCACCCCTCCCGCCGCCTCCGATCCTCTGATTCCAACCTCCTCAATCCCATTACTAAATCCAAGCACTGTACCTTGGGTGACCGGGCCTTTGCCATAGCCGCCCCCACCCTCTGGAACTCTCTCCCCCCACACATCCGTGCTTCTGACTCACTTCATTCATTTAAGAAACAGTTAAAAACTTACCTTTTCAAACAGGCATTCCCCACACATTAATTATTCCACCTCTTCCCTTGTCGTCTGCTTGTCTTATATGTCTTTATTGTATTTATTTATTGTCTCTCTTGTAAAGCATCTTTGAGTTCTTGAAAAGCGCTATATAAAACTTAGGTATTATTATTATTAACAATGTCCAACCAGTTTTTCTGAGTCGGAGGGTCCTCTGTACACCACTTTCTTGTTACTGCTTTCTTTGATGCCAGCAGTAGTATTCCAACCAGGTACATGTCTTTGCTTTGTATATTCTCCTGTGTTAAATCTCCCAGATACAGCACTTCACACGTCTTAGGAAGCCTATAACCTAAAATTGCTGTCATTCCTTTCCACACCTCATCCCAGTACTCAGTTATTTTAACACATTGCCAAAAAACATGTGCGTGATCAACATCATGCTCACCACACCGTCTGCAGCAAGGCTGTGGAACAGGTGAGAATTTTCCTTTAATTTTGGGTGTGATGAAAAATCTCACAATATTTCTCCATCCGTATTCCCTCCACATTCTAGAGCTTGATGATCTACTCTGTGTCCTACACATGTTATGCCATTGTTCCATGGTTATTTTTCTCTTCAGTTCCTTTTCCCATTTATCTCTAATGTACAGAGTGGAAGTTGTTCTATTTCTCACCATATTTTGACGCAACACTGAAGTTACTCTCTTAACTGTACCTCTGTATGCATTGCACAATGTTACCACCAGTCTGTTTAATTCACATGGGGAACCAGGCCTTATCTCCTTGTTAAAATAATCTCTGATTTGTAGGTACATGTAAAAATCTTTGTTTCCTAAGTCATATTCTCTCCTTAGTTTTAGAAAACTTTTGATTTCTCCTCTTTCAATCAGTGTGTCAATTATTGTTGTGCCTCTATTTGCCCACTGTTTGAACCTTTGGTTGAGAGTCCCTGGTTTGAAATTAGTGTCATAGGCCATCCAACTCAAAAACTTTGCTTCATTCTCCAATTTATATTTCTTGACTACTTTAAACCAGATTCCCAAGGTGGACCCAATGACCGAATTCATCAATCCCTCCTTTTCCTTATACATGTTTCTGTTTGCAATCATACTCTGCACATGGCACCCTAACCAAGGCAGTTTCAGGGCCAGTTTGGAGCCAGCGCTCAATTGAGAACCATTTTTTTTGTGTTTCCACTGAGAGTGAACCGGCTACCGACCGAGAAAACTGGTTCCAGAGCATCTCCAACTCTTTGCTGGTCTAGAACCGCGAACCACTTACGTCAGGGGCGAGGGCCGGGGTTGCCGTGATCAAAAACACAAAGTAAACGTGTCTCCGCCGTTGTCATGCAGTGAAAAAATAAAAAAGACTAATGGATTCCAAGGCAAAGCAGGGGTTGGCCGTGAGACAAGCTGACGTTGTCCACCATCGTTGTTGTTGTGAGGGAAAGTTTGCGCTACCGCTGCTGGGAAAAGCGGTCACGTAAATCTGACGTCATGATGTGCCTCTTCCACGGGCTCGAGCAAGCGGAAAAACAAACGGGTGCCGTATTGGCTCTGAACCAGCGCAAGCACCAGCCCAGAAATACAACCCGGTTTGTGTTGGTCGAAAAGAGGTAATGGTGGCCTTGATCCCCTTAGTTTAGGTTGCACCAAGAGATCAACGCTTTACAAGAAGCTTACGTAATTCCTTAAACCTGCATTCTCTCTTAGTGCCAGCAGGGGGAGTCTAATGTGGCTACAAAAGAAGAAATGTAAATAAACCAGTATTTCACTCGCCCTTTCACAAGGTTTACTACTTTAGTTCAGATTCTGATCCTGATGTTTTTCAAAGACTTCCTAAAGGAATAGTTTTTTATTTTGGGTGGGGTTGTATGACTACACATGCAGGATGAGGAACATGTATGTGTCGTGTCAGCAAATTGTGCTAAAACAAATAAGCTCTCTGATGGCAAAGTAAAGAAAAATGTCTTCATAGAAATAGGAACAGAAAGCCTTTATTGGCATCGTGCAGTGTGCACCGAAGGGTTAGAGTGCTCACGGAACACTGACATTATTTCTTGGGTCTGAGTTACTCAAATGAACTCCACCTTGTATATTCATCATGATGTTCATTTAGCAAATTATGGTTCCTTTTTGCTCCAAGATCACCGGAATCAAACAAAGAGACTTGTGTTCCCTCTGGTGAAATCAGGAGGTGGATATAGCTAAAAACATTATTGGCCAGCCATTACATGTTCTCTCTACCGAGTTCGTACTGATGCCTTCAGCTCGCTGTTTTTATACACCCTTAAAGCTGGGGTTGGCAGTCTCGGAAAACTAGCATGAATTTGAATGTAGCATTTCCTCAGGACTCCGTCTAACCCCTCCCCTCCTCCCTCAGAGCTCCTCCAAAACGACGCTCACATGCACAAGCGCCGCTGACTTGCGACCATATGATGGTGACTGATTCAAAACCGGTCCTCACCAAAACATTCTCATAGTGAAAGTTAAAAACACAAACAAACATGGCTGCTGTTAGTACTCACAACTGTCATGCTAGCATTATCCAGTTGTACTAGTGACACGATATCAGGAGAAAAGTTATAACACATATAAAACTGTAACAGCTCTACTGTTTGTTAAACGTGTTCAGTGTAGATGCTCTTAATTCCTACAGTGTTGACAGTCAGTGAAGGCATCAGGAGAGGTGTAGAGTGTGTGAACGGGAGAGAGGAGAGACAAGAGGAGAAGTTTTTCATTCATTCAAACATTGATTGTTGTTTTGTTGGTTGTCGTGATTACGGCCGACAGTGACCAGTTATTAAAACTCAACGTGTTCACGAATCGGCTCGTCATCCCTACAGCGTCCGGACGGACGCTACAGTACATCTATATTTCTGTAGGACTTACTAAATGTCATTAATTATTCTGCTTGTCAGAGCCCCTGTGGTGAGAGCTTTTTAGACTCTGATCCGGACTACAGTCCTGAGCAAAGCACCTCATCGGGTCAGAGGGGACAGGCCCGAGGTTGAGCGAGAGGGGCAGTCAGTAGAGTCAGGGGAAGCAGGGACGGGGACTCAGAGTACAAGCCGGGGAAATGTACGCGCAGGAGGCGGGCGGAACGGCAAGACTGGATTTGAATGGTTTAAAATTTTGGCACCCAAAAAAGGCTGATTGGTTGGTGTTTTCCCAGGTTTACTCCGGCTGTAGATAGCAGCTTTTCTTCGCTCTTTTTTAAGAACACATTATATATTGATTGCCATCAGGACATAAAGATCATTTTAACCAGTATAAAAAAAGTGGATCTAAATCTGATTACCAACCTTAGCTTTAAGGAGAACTAATCGTTACTCAAAATCTTTTATCCCGTCTGCTATCAGGCTTTTAAACTCAGACAGTAGTCATTTTGGTCATTTTTAATAACATTGGTATGAAAAAGTAGAATATATTGTCTTTTAATCTTTGTCTTATCTTACTGTTATTTATTACACTTAATATAAACTAAATTCACTTATTTCTGTCCTTCACAGACCTGCTGGTCTTATTACAGATTCGGTGCTTGACTTGAGCATGTATATATATAATGGATGTGTTGTAAATGTTAAATGCTGTATGGTAAGCTATAAATTAATTACCCTTCTTGGGATCAATAAAGTTGTTTGAATCTGAATTCAGAGTTGAAAAGAAAGAGGATATAGACAAGTCTGTGGTCAACTAAGAGTGAAATGTTGCTGCCATGTTGCTGTAATGTGTATCCATCCTCTTGTCCAAATATTGTTACTTCTGGCTTTAGCTGTAAGGCTTCACTCTGTGCTTAAAAAATGACAGTCAACAAACCAATGGTCAGCATCACATAACTTCTTTTGACCACAGACAGCCTCAGTTTATGGTTAAAAGAAGTGGAAGTCTAACCAAAATATCATGTATTTATAGTCATGTTATTTTCATCAATCAGATTAATTTAAAGCTCCTGGTATGGAGCTTGTTTTTGGTCCATTCTGGCACCCCCCAGTGGACAAAACGAACCTCAGATCTACTCTCATTAAGAATCTTTGCTGCAAAAAGTCCAAAATGAAAGGCTTGATTAGCTTGATACCTGATCATCTGCAGTGGTTTCATACTATAAGAATAATGAAACAGAAATGAAGAATGTGTCCGCTCATAGATTTGTTTGCTTTTGTAGCATCAATATTAATTTCAGTCTGTTTGATAACCAGCTTAGAACTTTTCTCAGGAGCTTAAAGAAATTATTTTCTAGGTTTATTACTCTGTTATACAATATTGTTGCTGTTGGAACTCATTTAATATTCCATTACTTTGTCTTACTTTTGAGCTTCTCTAATCTCTCACTGATGCTCTGTCTGAGTTTTCTTTGTCTTGCATTACACTGAACAGCTTCAGATAAATCAAGTTTGTTTTTTTCCCTTCACAGAGTACACACCTATTCACACTCTTTTGATTCACCACAGGACAGAATCCCCTGAGTAGTTAATAATTTTAACTGTTATATTTGGCTGTATGCAGCGACAATGAGCCAGCACAGCATGGCCTCAGCACTGGAAGACTTAATTTGTTGTGCACACATTAGTTACACCTCTCTTTGACAAGTCATAATCATAATATCCAAATATATACAAGCCCCAAAATCCAAGCATTAGACTACCAAATAGCTATCTACAGAAACACTTATTTTTACAGCTGCTGCTTGAAGCTTCCACTTATCTTTCACACAAGTGTAAGACTTTCCGTCAGGCTGGATCACAGCATCTCTGACAGGCGGCTGTTTTGTTTGCTGGGAGCTGCTGCGAGAGTGAAGGCCTGTGCAAACAGTTGCCAATCAACAGGTGATGCATGTCTGCAATCACTTGAAACAGCCAATCACACAGCACTGCCTCCAAGTCATCCCACACAAACACAAACACTTTAAGCGAGTGAGGCGAGGAACCAGCTCTACACTGTGAAGATGCCAATGTACAAAGATATTACAGAGGGCTGAAACGATTCATCAGCTCTAAAGAAAAAGCTAATAAGAGTTTTTTTTTTTGTGTGAAACTCATAAAAAATGAAACATAAAAGTAACTTTTTGCCTCACAGAGAAAAGTGTTGACTCTACATTGTTCTTCTGGAATCATACATATGGAGGAGTGTATCCTTGCATACAGATGGTGTTCTTTCCTCAGGAGGCACGATGGGTTCAGGTGAGTGCTGTATATACAGGAAATCAATACGAGTGAGACGCTGATGAGTAAGAGAGGCTCTTATATACATACTGGACCAAAGTGTGGGGCTCATTTGCTCCAGAGGTGCAATGCTGTAAGTCCTTTAGCACAGGGGCAAGTGTGCATACATTATTTAACTATAACTGAGCACATGGTTTAATATTACACGACTTTATGATTAGTTTCATCATGTTGAGAGCAATCCGCCGCAGTCAGCCCAACCTTTCACTGAGTAGTTTGAAGCAATAGCAGTAATGTGTTGTGATGTTTTAATCTGTATGGCAATTAAATAAGAGAACACACACGGCTTGCGTTTTAAATAACTTCATTTACTCCCGAGCAAATAAAGCTGCAGTCAGACCTGCATTTGGGAAAATTTGTTTTGCGCCCTCTTCATCTTTTCAAGTAAATGTTAGCTCGCGTTGGACTGGAGGAAAGATGCTTTAATTAACTGTGCCACTGAAAGGCTACCAGACGCCACAGGCCATTTTCAAGTGGAGTGCTTTCTTGCGTTTTACTCAAGGCGTGACTGAAGATCAGTCAACGCACATAACATGCAAACTTCTCTAACATTTGTTGGGCTTTATTTCTGCTTTCTTGCGTGACATACACTGATGACTGCATCTTGTTGTTTAATAAATATAAGAAGGTTAATTGTGCAAATTATGTGCCTTCAAAATGCTCCCCCTATTAATTAGTAAGGCTAATGTTTACATCCATCAGAGTCTGTAAAATATGTTCAAAAACAGGAGGTCTATTGGAAAGTTGGGGCATAACTCAACATAGTTCTCTCTCTCTCCCTCTCTCTCTCTTCTCTATGTTTCTCTGCTATGTTTATTGGAAAGGCCTTGATGTCCTCGATATGATACAAGAGGTTTATGTATGAAAGCTCACAAGGTTTTAGACATATCTTTAAGTCAAAAAGACAAATTTTCTTAATGACATTCTCTCTAGAAATATTAAAGCCTTCTGAAAATATAATGTTTGAATAAAATCAAGTTACTTAAACCACCAAAATCGATCAGTTTTATCCATCCAGAATACTTTGGGTCATAATTGAGGATATTCCCTTGGTGTCAGTGATATATCACTGTAACAAGGATGGGATATAATAATTACTATGCGCACAGACATGTGGATAACCTGAGAACATCATGCCTCTGACAGCAAATGTGGTGGCACTGGTCAGTACACCACAGAAGCACTACACCTAAGCCTGCATCTCAAAATATGTACCTGTCTTTTCCAGCTAAACAGTTTTATAACCTATCCAGACACTCAGGGCAAAAAGGACAGTAATGTTTGGTCACTTATTAATACACAAATTGCAGCAATTTATTGTGTCGTTTTAGAAACATTATTCAATTATGCAAAACCTTCAGCATCGAGTTAACTTGCACCCACCTTCCCTGTTTGAAGGTCAACCATTTGCTTATCTGTGTCGCTCCTCATTTGCACAGCGCTGCCATGCCACTGCTCTTCACAGCTGATTTAAGAAACTTCAGATGTTAAGTGCGGCTTGGCCTCTGTTTGAAAGGCCAGCGCAAATATGCCGTGACCCAGGAGATTTACATAATGAAGAGAGGGTCCTTTCAACAGTTGCCATCAACAATCATATGTATGGCAGGAAGTGAGTGAGTACTTGGTATTCAAAGGAAGTGTACTGTTGGACACAGATGTGAAACAGTCTTACGTGTGCCTGCCAAATCCAACACTCAGCGTGACACTAAAAGCAACAAAGAGCTCTTATTTTATTTACACTCTGTCATGTGTTTTTGCAACATATCTGGGATTTTATGAGGCAAATTATTCTGGATTTCCCCGTTACAATAATTCAGGGCCAACTTGATACTCATGAGAATCCTGATGTTGACTGAAGAAATAAAAGTGCATTATTTGCCAAGAACAAGATCTTCAAAAGAAACCTCCCGTTAGTCACTGAAGATGCCCTTGAAGATGAAAAATTTACGGCAGTAAATATGTGCATGCAGATAAACTGAAGTTCCTCTGCAGCTTGGATCAGATTTACTTCTCAAAGTATTTTGTGTGGTTTGTGAAATCTACAGAAGATTCTGATTTCAAATATTGTGTTTACAGTTTTATGTCCTGGAGACTATATATTATCCACATTTACAAGCTGACACACTCATGCTTATTCCATTTACCAAAAGCTGAAGGACTGTAGGATGCTATGTAGTTTTACATACTATGTACAATTCTTTATATACACTGTAAAAACTCAATATCTTACCAAGTGAAATTGTCTAATTTCTAGTCAAAATGTCTTATCACACTTAATTTAAGATACATTTACTTAACAAGTAACATTTGAGCAAGATAGAGGGACTTGTTTTAAGACAATGCATCTTAAATATCTTGTTTCAATGCATCTTAAATATCTTGTTAAGTCAAACAATCTTGAAATGATCTTGTTTTGAGTTGTAATTTAGAAGAAACAAGGTTTATTTTACATTTCATACATTTTTCAAGCTTAGATCTTATTTGTAGAAGACGGATAATCTTGATTTAAGACAAATACTTTACTTGATTTAAGTAAATGCATTTTATTGGAGAATCTATCAGAAAACAGCTCCATTGATAAAAGAAAGAAGGAAAGAAAAGTTGTTGTTTTTAAGGGTGGGTTACAGTTTTTAGGCACTGTTTCTTCTAAATCAGATAAAAATATACATCCTCAAACTACATGCACACAATGAAACACCTACTTTAGAGCATAGCTGGCTTATCCTAAAAAACAACATGACTGAATAATAGTATATCCAGCTCACTATGAGAAGACATTATATTTAAAAATGCTCAAATTAAACTTTGTATCCTTATTTCAAGTACAAGATGGTCTTAAACCTAGAGAAGTGCCGCTATAATACAACTGAAATTAAGGTGAATATATCTCAGTTGACATGAAATGTATTAGTGCAAAAATCTTTTTATGAGTGAAACAATATTAATTGTTATCAGTGGCTTATTCTGAGACACTAAGCTTTAAAATACTGGTAAAATATTGCTTCAAATAAGTTTTCCCTTCTAATTTTAAGATCACAGATTTTATAAATATTACATCTTATTTTATGTCGTCTTTTTGCTTATATCAATGTAAAAGTGCTTTGAAATACGTTTTTTCTTGTTTTTGGAGGGGCATTTTTCCAGCGCAAAGATGGATGACATAACAGCCCCCACAAAGTGAAGCTGAAACAGTTAGAGCCCCCCTCACTTACTGGCTGCAGTATAGGTTACAAATCTTGTCTCCTCCAAGTTAACAGATGAGACATGGGTCAAACTACACAAAATCAAAATACATGCACATTGTTATTTTCTCAAACATGATTCTGTCATTACAGTCAGTTTTCATGCTGAATGATGCCAGAGAGTTCATTTTATGTTAACAACATGATTGACAGCTCTGTTATCAAATGCAGCGACTAAGTGCACTGAATTAGCATCAAGAGGAAATGCTGAGAACAGAAATAACACGCACTAACAGCTGAGTCATTGAACTTTTCATAACCATCAGTGTCTGCTTCCAAATCATTGCAAAAACCTCTCCTGTTGTGGACAGTGGGATCTGAGGGATCTTTGCTGTGTTATGGGTAAAGTTAAAGGTGTTTTAGCAGAAGGAGCAGGGCATTAAAACCACAAATCTACAAGTGAGGGACAGATCATGTTGGTAGATCAGGCGCCACATGTCCAGAGTCACTACAGAGACCCAGGTCATAGGATCAAAACCTGGTTTGGACAGTATTTAGTTCATGACATCCCTCACTATCTCTCCCCACATTATTTTTCTCTCTTTCAGGCTTTTCTATCCAGTAAAAGAAGAGAGCCCTAAAAATAATCCACCAGTTTATCCCTACTCCTCAGACTCCAGCTCTCTTTTGGCGTCACTTTTGCATTACGGGAAGACGTGGAGATGTCTCACCATCATTACAAACAGCAAGTGCTTCTCTGTAAGCATCCTCTCCCTAGAAACATTCACATATGGACAGTATATATAAAGAGATATAACAAGGAAAGAGTGCAGCAACTCTGTCCATAAATGTGCAGCAAGTTCTTTCAATATAGTTCTGGAAATTAGAAATAGGACAAGATCCTCTGGAGTCAATAAACAGTGGGTGGTGGAGGAGAACTAGTTGGTGAAAGATGAAACATTTCAACAAAAAACTCAAAAAAATATGACAGTCCCAGTAGTGAGGACTCCAACTAAATATATCTTAATTTTTATGATGAGTTTCCTGGAAACCAGCATTAGCAAATGTTAATCTTCCTCCAGCACTGTTCTGTGAATGCTACGAGTTGAGCTAGAGAAACATCTGTTGGCACCGTTATCAAACCACTGCAGAGGAAGAAAGCATTACCAGATGATGTGTTTGAAAAGCAGCAATCAAACATCAAACGCTGAGCAGCCATGTAAAATTCATGAGATGTTACGTGTGTGTTTGTTCCATGTGAAGTTGAGTCCTCACATCGCCCCTCTCAGACTAACTGGACTCTTATGCTGCCGTGTTCGGTGTGTGTAGTTGAGATGAAGCTGTGGCGAGCATTTCATCATGCTTTATAGAAAGTCAGTCAAGATAAAGTTTGATGATTCTGTTTTCAAATGAATCAAAATTAAATAATCAATCAAATAACACCTTAATTTTCATACGGGGATGTGCAGTGATGTCATTGTCTGTGGCTGTTTCTGTCCCACCAAAAAATGATCTGTATCAGTTTCTGTATTCAGATAAAAAACATAGGTGGGTGTGGCTTATATTAGAAGTTTTTTTGGCAATAATTATCATAAAAGAACAGCACAGAAATATTCAAATTACAGCTGAGTATTAGATTACAGGAAGTCACATTAATTCTGGCAATGCAATTGTTGCTCCAACAAAGTATCACTATTTGCATGTTAATAATCATGAAATATTTCTACCTCCTCAAACTGCAATTTAATCTGTTTCTCTCTCACACAATATTTTTATTTTTAAGTTTTATAACCTGTCTGAACTTACCATCACTCTTCCACTGGGGGACAATAAATAATCAAATACTGTAATCCACGAATTAACTGTTTCAGAGAATACAATTAAAAATAAATCAAAATACTGAATACTGACAATTAGTTACTACAATGGTGCTTAACTTTGTTTTCTTTCTTAGTTCAGACTTTTTCTTGAACTTTAACCTTCATTCAATCTATAAAATAAATGACAAACTGAAGGGGGAACAAAGAGCAAAGAGCAGAAAGAGCTCATATCTTAATTTACGTGTGCTTACAGTGTCTCTTCCTGTCTTTGTCTTTCTCATCTTCAGTGTGAGACAAAGTTTCCCTGAGTGAGTTTACCTCCACTTCAAATGTCAAACCATTAAAACCTTGCTTCCAACAACAGCCCAAATCTGTGTCTGTATGTCAGCCCTGTGATAGACTGGCATCCTCTACATGGTATATCCCGTCCTTCAGCCACTGACATCTGGGATCTGCTCCAACCCCCCACAGCCCTTGTCAGAATAAGCAGTATTGATAGTCGATGGATGATTTAAATAGTGATCAGTCTTTAAATGAAGCATGGGATATAAAAAAAAAGAAGAAAACTGGGATCTCATTGATTGAATTTAAAATCACTGTAATGAAATCTAATGAGCTAATTGCAGCTCTGATAACTATCTCCACTTCAGTCTTCTTTGCATTTGCCTCTGCTTTGCAGCTTTCACCAAAATGTGGGCTGAATCAAGCAGAAAAGCTAAAATACTTTGAGCTGAAAGAATTCAAGAAGTCAGCTCACTATTTCACAACAAAATGTTCAACTTCTCTAAACTTTCTGTTCCCATGTTTTCTGTTTGACAGACAGAAACTTGTTGCATTCTTTCAGAATTTCGCACTCAGAACTGAGTGTTTGACATGTTTGAAATCTTCTGAGAGATTTTGTAAAACCTTGGTGATTGTCTACATTGTAGTCTGAGAATGCATTTTCTTTCATCTTCATCTTTAAAGGTGACATGTCATGCAAAATGGACTTTTTAATGGTTCTCTACCTGAAATATGTGTCCCTGGCATGTCTATAAACCCCCTGAGAATGAAAAAAATCCATTCTGCCCCTGTTTTGATTTCTCCACCTTTCTGTAAATGTGTGATAAACGAGCCGTTTCAGACTTCCGTGTTTTTGTTACGTAACAACAATATCCGGTCTGTCACGGAGTCAGAGCTCAGAGCTTGTTCAGCCCATAGACTGTATAAAATAATACTGAATCCCCCCTCCGTTTTTCATTACGTGCACAAATGTGTGCTAACAAGGAGCTTAGGAGGGAGGCGTGCTAGTTGTAGGCTGTCTTAATAAACACAAAGGTCGGTTTTACTCCCCACGTCTGCAGATTTGAAGATCTAGTGGATGATTTTTATTTACCATGGATAAGTGCTAGCGCTAGTTAGCATAGCTGCATAGCTACATGTCGTAGCTGTAGCTGTGTACCAAGACACACGTCAACATACTGACAAATAAAACAACAAGAAACACAGAATCTGTGACCAATCCTTCAGAAAAGGTCCCGCTGCCTTTCTGGCAGAGGTCAGGTTTACTCCCCACGTCTGCAGATTTGAAGATCTAGTGGATGATTTTTATTTGTCATGGATAAGTGCTAGCGCTAATTAGCATAGCCACATAGCTACATCTTCATAGCTGTAGCTGTGTACCAAGACACACGTCGACATACTGACAAATAAAACAACAAGAAACACAGAATCTGTGACCAATCCTTCAGAAAGGTCCTGCTGCCTTTCTGGTAGAGGTTGGTTTTACTCCCCACATCTGCAGATTTGAAGATCTAGTGGATGATTTTTACTTATCATGGATAAGTACTAGCGCTAGTTAGCATAGCCACATAGCTACATGTTCGTAGCTGTGTACCAAGACACACGTCGACATACTGATAAATAAAACAACAAGAAACACTAAATCTGTGACCAATCCTTCAGAAAGGTCCTGCTACAGGCGCCTCTCCATCAGGATCAGATTCTGGATCAGATTCAGAGGGTTGAAGAAACGTGATCTCTGAGCAGCCGTGTATATTCAGCCAACATGTAAACATTAGATCGACGTGCTGGAGAGCCGAGGGGATATCCACTTCCTGAGGGGGCGTGGTCAGAGAGAAAACAGAGTGTTCTGAGGAGGACTGAAGAAGAGGGGTTTACAGGCATAAGCAGTCAAGATAATGGATGGATGGATGGATGGATGGATGGATGGATATTGGGACACTCAAGCACACATCATGACACTGGGGGCAGTGACGGGTAATGTTAAATCGATATGTCTAGTCACTTTTGTAAGCTAAATAAGAATCAGAGTTATAATTAAATGCATTACCTCATCACGCTGCATCCCGCAACCAGTTGTCACATCCTCACGAATGGCAGGTGATGGTGCTCATGGGAAATGCAGTCTTCATCCTGGAAAAACACGACAGATTTTGTTGAAGTGGGTCACCACATTTAATTATTTTAACATCATGAAGGTGTGACTTTTATAGTGAACGTTGAGAGTGTGAAGACCCTTGGGGAAGCAGAATGAACATTATACTATATATTTCATCAGACTTTGAGCTGTGGGAATTTAGAGATACATGATTTCAAGCCTTAATGGTATTCTTGTTCCAGACAGCTCTGCTGATGGACACCAATTTATTTCTCATTTGTCTTCATCCTCTTTTTTTTTTCCTCAGCATCTTAACTATAATTAAAAGAGGAATAGTTATAATCACATCAGTATGATTGGAGATATAATATGGATCCCAGGAAATCAACAATATATTAAAATGGATGTAATGCAATACATGAGAGAAATCTCATTATTGTCATCCATAACCACAGTTTATGGCCCATCATCTCACATAATGGTTATTAGAAATCAGGCAGAGGACTGGATCAGATAATAGATCCGCTCTGTCTGTTCATGTGTTAATCACATGCTTTATCCCAGATGCTGCTGATCAGACTCTGATGAAACCCATTACACATGTAAGAGGTGCTGCTATGGTAATTCGTTTCCTCAAATACCATTTGCATTCAGCCAGACTTTCCTGATTTATTCTGCACATGAACAAAAAGTGTGACTCAGTTCAGCATCACGTGGCAGTAAATTCAAATGCCACAACTTTTCATGTGGTTTCATTTGTAACACTTTAA